>NW_027174842.1:0-48910 GCF_000390325.3 Nicotiana tomentosiformis
TATGGAAAATTAGCATTTTCATATGGAATTGATTTCTATACCTCGTGTTGATTGTATCAAATTATTTTGACTAAGATTCGAGGCATTAGGAGGCCGAATCACGAGGAAAAGGTTTATTGGATTAAAGAATTTGCTTGGATTGAGGTAAGTAACTCTTGTAATCTTGGAGTTGAGGGTATGAACCCTGAATATATGTATTTTGTGAATTGTTGGGAGGTGACACATATGTTAGGTGATGGACGTGTGGGCGTGCACTATAGAAATTGTAACATAATTGTTTATGTGGAATGTTATAGTTAAATAACCTTGGTATTTTTCATGCGGTTTTATGTGTTAAAGAAATTGAGCTGAAAAGCATATTACAAATCATGTTGAGGCTATGTGCCAGTATTATTGGGACCCACAGAGGTCATATTGCTGTGAATTATTGTGTTAAATTAAAAAGTCATACTCAGTCATATTCATTTCATTGCATATCATAACTCAGTTTTATGACTCTATTTTGATGCATAAAAATATTTTGGGTCAAATGCCCTGTTTTACTGAGATGCTCGAGTGGCTTGAGAGGTTTATGACTGAGTGAGGCCGAGGGCCTGATTTATATTTCATATTCATGGGATTGGGCTACACACCACAGCATGTTGCATATTTATGGGATCGGGTTGCACGCCGCAGCATATTTGATATCGGCCGAGGGGCTGATTGGTGAGGATGAGTGTGGATCGGGGCTGCCCGCCTGCAGCATACCTGAGTGAGGCCGAGGGCCTGAATTGTGAGGAAGAGTGTGGATCGGGGCTGCCCGCCTGCAGCATACTTTATTATTATCGCACGTGAGTTGTCCATGCAGATTATAGCGCTTGGGATAAAGGATCCCCTCCGGTGTCTGTACACACCCCCAGTGAGCGCAGGTACCTACTGAGTGCGAGTGCCGAGTGCCGAGTGCCGAGTGTTGAGTGACTGGGAGGCATGAGTGATTGTGAGGTATGCCCGAGTGGCAAGAGTGATTGTGAGGTATGCCCGAGTGGCAAGAGTGATTGTGAGGTATGCCCGAGTGGCAAGAGTGATTGTGAGGTATGCCCGAGTGGCACGAGTGACTGTGTGGTTTTCCCAAGGGGCTGTATATGAGTGATGTTCTGCCCGAGGGGCTGTTTATGATTTTATCAATGAATAGCATCGCATTGGCATGCACACATGACATACAAGCATAGAGATGTATTTTTTCCTCATGCTGTACAACATCACATCATTCATGATTTCTCACACATTTTTGATAGATGGGCATAGTGATGCATTTGTTTTACACGGGTTATCCGAAAGGAAAATGAAACATCTTATTTATTATTGACAAGGTTTTGGGAGAAATTTAATGTTTTCAAACTATTTATATTATTGGAAACTTCGACAAACGATTTGGGTTTTCACTGAGATATTTGAAAGGAAGAACTATAATTTTTGAAATCATTATTTGCCTGAGTATTTTATCCGTGAGTTATTTCTGGTATTATTTGCTTTATGTTGTTATGGATTGTTGTGTACTATTGGTTGTGGACCCGACCTTGGTAGAAGCTCGTCACTACTTTCAACCTACGGCTAGGTTTGTTACTTACTTAGTACATGGGGTCGGTTGTACTGATACTACACTTCTGCACATTGCGTGCAGATGTTGGCTGTTGTTGTTGCTGTGCTAGCTGGTTGCGGGACTTGAAGTTGTACCTGCGTTCCTGTTGTAGCTGCCTCTTGTTCAGGGTAGCCTTAGATTTATAAAAGCTCTGTTTATGTATTATTCAAACAGACTATGTATTTATTTCATTTCCGCTTTGTATACTCTATTCTTAGAAGCTCATGATTTGTACTACCAGTTCTTGGGGAGATGTATCAGTTTTAGATATTTTCTTTTAATTAATTTCATTGGAATTGGATAGTTGGAAATTGGCTTACTTAATGGGTTGGGTTAGGTGCCATCACGACTAGTGAAATTTTGGGTCGTGACAATTTGGTATCAGAGCACTAGGTTCATAGGTTCTACAAGTCATGAGCAAGTGTCTAGTAGAGTCTTGCGGATCGGTATGATGACGTCCATACTTATCTTCGAGAGGCTACAAGGCATTTAGGATAATTTCCCATCTTTCTTTCCTTATCGTGTGGAATTGATTCAACTTGAAATATAACTTTTTGAATTCCTTCCACATATTCGTATGCGCACATGAGCGCTCGGTATCAGTTGTGCATCGCCGGCTTATGATTCTATGAATAAGGTTCGAGGTGTGTATTTTGTGTTTTGGTGATAGGCCAGTTTGGAGGACTTGAGGCCAAGTTTAGACCGCAGTTTAGGCTCGGTAGCTTCAGTTATAACCTGTACATTTGGACTCATATGTCCGGTAATATCCCTATGAGTGGAAGTTGTGGCTCGATGAGCGATGGAATGACTTTGTGATGAGTATGATGTAAATGCGGGATGTGTTAAGACGATTTGAATATGACGAGAAGTGTTTCCTTGAAATATAAAGGAAAGGCCATTGGGTGCTTGATTTTCGAATTGATGTGGCGTACAGTCTCTAGTAAGAATGTTTTGAAGGATCTTTCACATGGTTAAATTTTGGGGTAAAACTAAATTCTCACGTCTGGTTAATGAGTTTGGACTCAGATAAACTAAGTGATTACATAGTAATTGTGAATGTGAAAGGGTATAACAAGATACCAGAGTGAGGCTAAGTAGGTGGATTATCCCCTGCGGAGTAATCTACGTAGGAGTATTCCTTATGATGTGAGTAGAGAGTTTCTTTTCTACCAACGGGGTGTATGGGTGGAGATTTGAATCTGAAACTGGTTGAGAAAGTTGACTTGTGTGTTAAGAGGATAAATACGAGCTTAGCAGATGATTGAGGTATTTTTATGGTTGGCGTTGTATGAACTTGGGAAGAAGTTTCGTTGGACTGACTGTGACATTATGGCAGTAAAAAAAAAGTATTGGTTTTGTGAGTTATGTAATATTTTAATCTATGGCTTTCAGCCAAGTGGGGGAGTCTGCTATTGACAATTTAATTTCATGGTTAGGTGTTAATTTTTAATTTTGGTCTGAGGCATACTTGTGAAATAGCTATGACTTGCAAAAGTTGAGATCGAGGATGACTCGAATAAGGAAATTTCTGGTTAAGGATTATATTGCACGTATGAGTAAATGGAATTCGCGGGATGAGTGAGTTGTTATGGGTGAATGATATAGTGCACACAGAGTATGGATTTGATAGGTGGTGTTAAAGTAGAGTTACTTCCTTGAGTGTTGTTGTGCTAATGGGGCACGTGTCTTTCGACCCATTTAGGCGGTGCAATTAATTTTGAGCAAAGTGGGTGACTCCCGAGAAAATTCCAGTGGGTTTGAGAATTATATATAGCAATTGAGAATATTTTCGGACTTGTGTATGGATAAAATCCGAGATTTGCGTTTGATGGTGCCTGGACTTGCGAAAATTCTATATGACTAAGGATTCTACATTTTTATATAAGGAAGGTAAGAAGAACAATTTCAAATTCACATAAGGTATTCTCAAAGTGAGTGTTATAGTTGTGGTATTTTTGAAGGTGCTTAAGAAGAATACAGGTGCTTATGGGACGTAGGGCGTTGTGGTTCTTTGGTAAGGTTTGTAGGGTGAGTTGTGGTTAAAGATCATGGTATTTTAGCAAGAAGAAGTATCAATCTGAAGACAAATTCGGAAGGAACTCGGAGAAAATAGGACAACTGGGTAGTAGGTTGGATCAGTATGGTAATAGATATGATCGGTTCTTTGGGTGCTTATGATGTGGGGGGTGGGTTTTCTACAGGTGCTTTGTGGCAATACACCTGGACTTGGCGACTTGCATGGCTTGGATAAGTTGGAGAGATTCGGTCTTGGTGGCTTGGTTGTGCAAATGGATTCCAAAGAATTCTTGATGGTTTCTACCGGTGTGGAGAACGTGTTATGTATTGTGATTTCCTCCTGAAAAGAAGCAAGAGAAAGGTTTATAACTAAAAGGGTATGTAAATTATTGGTGACTCAAAGTTGATAATGGGATTCTTGTGCTTGTCACATGATGGCATAATAGATGCGGTGAGTTGTGTGGGATTAAGGTTGGCGTGTGCAAGGTCACGGTTTAGCCTTGAAAGGGAGGTCATAAATTCTTAGAGGCATGAACAGTTTTCGATGTCTAGATTAATACTATTACTACTTGGTGTTGTATGAGAAGGGGGCGGACTTCAGAAGGCGCACTGTATTTTGACTTACGGATGTATAAATTTGTATTGCGATACTCACACTGTTGATAGAATGCTGATATTCAAATTTTGACAAGTGGCACGGAAGAATTTTTTTTTAAAAGTATTTCTCGTGGGATGATCTTGTATTAGAGAGGTATTAGACATTCGGGCGGTGGAGATGGAATCAAATATGGTGATTCGCGTGTTCTATGGATTTGGAGATTGGGAGTTCTCAAGAGCGGATTGTTTAATGGTTATGGACTGTGAAGTTGTGGCCGGAGCTGGCCAGATGATAGAATGTGTTATGATTCAGTCATTATGGAGTTTCGGAAGAATTTTTATCTATTTGTGGGTAACCCGAGTTGATTTGGCGGTCCATTAGTAGGCCCAATTAAGATGTGTATTCTACACCGAGACGGAATGGTTGACTCCATACTGCTATTGATGAGGGATGTGACATTCGGTTGATCTTGAGCTTATTCGTGTTCTGAGATGATCTGTGAGTTGCTCCTTTATGCTACGAGGAGTTGTGATTCATTGGTTATGTGCACAGATAGTGCGGTCCTATTTGAGTTTATAGTGGAATTTGAGCGTAATGAGTATTTTGGTATTGCATGATCGATTGTGTAATGGTTATGTTCTTTCAGGTTTTATGTGGCATTTTTGTCATTTGCCTCTCCGTGGTTATTAATTTTGAGCAGGGTGGCTCGGGGTATATTATATAGACCAACGTTTGGATGGGGACACACATTGCAGCAGAGCTATATTAAGGTATGAACCTTGTGTTAGAATCGGGTGATGGTTCTACGGTGTATGATGAATTTTCAGCATTTCGTTGTGGCGGTAGTTATTAATATTGCAGGGCAGTTCTCTCATTTGAGTCATTTTTCATGACTGAGTATATTTGAATTGTTGCGTATTGGTGCACAGATGGCATGAGTTGTGGCTCTGAGTTATATTGGTGCGGCATGTCTGTGGAAATAGTTGTGTTTAGTAATATAAGGTCATTGGACCTCAAATGGGTACTATCATGTTTGATTACCGTATGTTAGGGAGGATAATATTGAAAGTCGGCTCAAAAAGCGATTATGGTTCTGGTTGGGCGAGAGAGCTCCATGACTTGTTTATTTCGCGTGTTTCTTTTATTATCAACAGGGTACAAAGGTTTTGGGATGAGGTTTGGTTCGATATGGGTTTAATACAAGTATGCGGTTAGTTTTGGAGTAGTCACTGCGATCGGGAATGGTGCTACGAGCAAGCGAGTTGTGTAATATGTTAGTTGATTATATCCGTGTGATAGTTATAGCTCGATGCAACTTGTTCGGATTTATACGGTGTGTAAGTTTAAGACTTGTGTCTTGAAAGAAATTCTAAAGGTTGGAAATAAAATTCCAAGGTTTATGGGCTAGAGTTAAATTAATGAATTCAGTTGGATTGTGTTGTCAAGCCTATATGGAATAGGGTGACATAGGTTCACCCCCGGGTACGTGTGTGGTAAGATGGAACGGTGATTTGATGGCTTGGAAACAACTCTTGAACGTATGTTTAAGTGGGGGAGAATGTAACGACCCGACCGGTCATTTTGAGTATTACAACCTTGCTTCCCCCATTACTGCTAAAATTGGGCTTTACAGTTGTTGTGTGACTTGTCGGGGCAATTGGTACGGGTCCAGTGAGATTTTAGAATGAATTGGAACATCTAGTTCCAAGGTTTAAAGCTTAAGTTAAAAATAATGGCCGGATGTTGACTTATGTGTAAACGACCTCGGATTCGAATTTTGATGATTCCAATAGCTCCGTATGGTGATTTTGGACTTAGGAGTGTGTCCGTAAAATTATTTGGAGGTCCGTAGTGGAATTAGGCTTGAAATGCCGAAAGTTAAATTTTTGGAAAGGTTGACCGGGGTTTCACTTTTTGATATCGAGGTCGGAATCATATTTTTGAAATTGGAACAACTTTGTTATTCTATTTACGACTTGTACGCAAAATGTGAGTTCATTCCGGATTGATTTGCTATGTTTCGGCATCGAACCTAGAATGTTCGATGTCGATTCTTCAAGAATATGTGGTATCACATCAAGCAAATGATCTCCAAATTCAGTTTTGATTGAAGTATTAGATCCGTATTAAAATTACGGAGCTATAGCAAAAAGAATCGTTAAATTCGGTCATCGTATGAGAGAGTTATGCCTATTTCCGTATCGGGAATGATTTTTCGTCGCCGCGAGCGCCCAGGGTAGCGTGGGGCGCTAGCCCTGGCGCTGGAAATTTCGGGATGCTGGAAACTGCGCCACAGGCAGCGCCCCACGCTACCTGTGACGCCCGAAACAACTGAGGGTCTATAAAACGGGGATCTTGCCATTTTTACTCATTTTTGAGTTTATGGAGCTCGGTTTATGCGATGTTTGGGCGATTTTCACGGGAAAACATTGGGGTAAGTGTTCCTTATCATATATTGATTATATTTCATGATTCCATACTCATTTACATCATGAATCCATGAATTTATGGAAGAAAAATCAGATTTTTATAAAATCTTCCAAAAATATAAAATGAAGATTTGAAGGTCAATCCGATGTCGGAATTTGATAATTTTTGTATGGTTGGACTCGTATCGGAACGGGTGTTCGGATTTTGTAACTTTTATCGGGTTCCGAGATATGGGCCCCACGAGCAATTTTTGAACTAAATTTCGGATTTTTATGGAAAATTAGCATTTTCATATGGAATTGATTTCTATACCTCGTGTTGATTGTATCAAATTATTTTGACTAAGATTCGAGGCGTTCGAAGGCCGAATCACGAGGAAAAGGTTTATTGGATTAAAGAATTTTCTTGGATTGAGGTAAGTAACTCTTCTAATCTTGGAGTTGAGGGTATGAACCCTGAATATATGTATTTTGTGAATTGTTGGGAGGTGAAGCACATGCTAGGTGACGGGTGTATGGGCGTGCACTATAGAAATTACGACATAATTGTTTATGTGGAATGTTATAGTTAAATAACCTTGGTATTTTTCATGCGATTTTATGTGTTAAAGAAATTGAGCTGAAAAGCATATTACAAATCATGTTGAGGCTATGTGCCAGTATTATTGGAACTCACAGAGGTAATATTGCTGTGAATTATTGTGTTAAATTGAAAAGTCATACTCAGTCATATTCATTTCATTGCATATCATAACTCAGTTTTATGACTCTATTTTGATGCATAAAAATATTTTGGGTCGAATGCCCTGTTTTACTGAGATGCCCGAGTGGCTTGAGAGGTTTATGACTGAGTGAGGCCGAGGGCCTGATTTATGTTTCATATTCACGGGATCGGGCTGCACGCCGCAGCATGTTGCATATTCATGGGATCGGGCTGCACGCCGCAACATGTTTGATATCGGCCGAGGGCCTGATTGGTGAGGATGAGTGTGGATCGGGGCTGCCCGCCTGCAGCATACCTGAGTGAGGCCGAGGGCCTGAATTGTGAGGAAGAGTGTGGATCGGGGCTGCCCGCCTGCAGCATACTTTATTATTATCGCACGTGAGTTGTCCGTGCAGATTATAGTGCTTGGGATGAAGGATCCCCTCCGGAGTCTGTACATACCCCCAGTGAGCGCAGGTACCTACTGAGTGCGAGTGCCGAGTGCCGAGTGTTGAGTGACTGGTAGGCATGAGTGATTGTGAGGTATGCCCGAGTGGCAAGAGTGATTGTGAGGTATGCCCGAGTGGCAAGAGTGATTGTGAGGTATGCCCAAGTGGCACGAGTGACTGTGAGGTTTGCCCGAGGGGCTGTATATGAGTGATGTTCTGCCCGAGGGGCTGTTTATGATTTTATCAATGAATTGCATCGCATTGGCATGCACACATGACATACAAGCATAGAGATGTATTTTTTTCCTCATGCTGTACAACATCACATCATTCATGATTTCTCACACATTTTTGACAGATGGGCATAGTGATGCATTTTTTTTACACGGGTTATCCGGAAGGAAAATGAAACATCTTATTTATTATTGACAAGGTTTTGGGAGAAATTTAATGTTTTCAAACTATTTATATTATTGGAAACTTCGGCAAACGATTTGGGTTTTCACTGAGATATTTGAAAGGAAGAACTATAATTTTTGAAATCATTATTTGCCTGAGTATTTTATCCCTGAGTTATTTCTGGTATTATTTGCTTTATGTTGTTATGGATTGTTGTGTACTATTGGTTGTGGACCCGACCTTGGTAGAAGCTCGTCATTACTTTCAACCTACGGCTAGGTTTGTTACTTACTTAGTACATGGGGTCGGTTATACTGATACTACACTTCTGCACATTGCGTGCAGATGTTGGCTGTTGTTGTTGCTGTGCTAGCTGGTTGCGGGACTTGAAGTTGTACCTGTGTTCCTGTTGTAGCTGCCTCTTGTTCAGGGTAGCCTTAGAGTTATAAAAGCTCTATTTATGTATTATTCAAACAGACTATGTATTTATTTCATTTCCGCTTTGTATACTCTATTCTTAGAAGCTCATGATTTGTACTACCAGTTCTTGGGGAGATGTATCAGTTTTAGATATTTTCTTTTAATTAATTTTATTGGAATTGGATAGTTGGAAATTGGCTTACCTAACGGGATAGGTTAGGTGCCATCACGACTAGTGGGATTTTGGGTCGTGACAAGGCCCACTGTTTATTTGGTTGTATTCTTTTTGTATAAGCACCGGGTATTACACTTGTACAGACACCTTTTTAATAATGAATGAAGCTCATATTGTTTTTCAGATATTTCTCTCTCGAACATTCTAGGGTTCGTCTAACTGAAATCCTTCAATTTCTCTCTTTTCATTTGCAAATCTCATATGGTATCAGAGCGAACGTTGTTGGTTCACTACAAGAAAATAAGGCTATGACGACATTTTAAAAATATTGCCATAGATCACATAAATGTCACAAAATGCTTAACTTACATTTATTTTACACTAAAAATAAATGTCGGAAATTTCGATGTCGGGAATTTTCCGACATTTAAATTAGTGTCGTAAAATAATTAGTGACATTTGTTTTGCGACATGTTGTCAAATGTCCATGAGATGTACTCTCGACTCATCTTGCTTGCGACATAAAATAGAAATGTCGAAAAATATGTTTCGTCAATAGTTTTTCTGTTTTTGGTTTTTATATTAAAATAATATAATGAATTTTAAAATTCTTCATGATGAAATAATCATTTGATATTTCAGAACACCATACACCACAAAAATGAAACAAATAGCCACTTCTGCATACTCTTTTTGTAAAGAACTACAAACTGTAATTATCAAAATATTGTAAGCAACATAGTAATACATAATTGTTATCAAACAAATGTAAAATTTTTTATACATCTCTAAAATAAGTTAAGATCGTCTATAGTCTAGGCGAATAATAATCAGCAATAGGGGACAAGATCTATCTCTAAACTTAGTTTCAAGCATTTTTTATCTTGCTCGTGCCGTGTTGGAGAATATTACTCAAAACCAAATCTTCCATAATAACCGACTTTCCGTCATAACACTGGAACAACATCGAAAGGGGTTCTTGATTGATCGGCTAGCTAGAAGCCTTCCTTGAAACAGATCGTTACCCAAGTTGTGTATCCAGTACCACAACCTAGGTCACTGATCTATAAATTCAAACTTGTTGAACCTGTAACTCGTTAAAACATAAACAAACAAAAAGATAGATAATACCCCCCCTCTTGAGAAAAAAGATAGCTAACAAGTTGATAATAATCCTAAAATTCAGAATACCTTGTTATGTCCTTCCCCAATTTCATATTTTCTTGGCTTTTGCAAATGAAAATCTGGATGTTTTCAAGGAATCCCAAATCAATCGTGAGAAAGGGTTGAGGAAAGGTGAGAGGCGGTTAGGGTTTTGAAAGAAATGAATTAGAGTGAGGCCTTTATTAAGAGTTCCTAATTTGTTTTTCAGTAATAGTCTTAAAATTTTCTTAATATCCATCTATCACATTTAAGTTACAAATGCGGTAAATTTTTTATTTTTAGTTCTAAATGTCACTAAATTGTACTTTATTGTGATTTAAGATCAAAATCAAAATTATTATTTTTGTTATCATTTTTTTACACTATTCTGTCGTTATTGTTATGTCAATATTTTAAACAAGCTTTTTATCGACATTTACTATCACTAATTAAATATAAAAAATGACTTTTTTTCTTGTACAAAGTACGATTTAACAATTAAAAAATATAGTGAAATTTTCAACATTAGATGTTGTATACGGTCGAAATCGGGCATGTCAGATATCTTAGGCACGAGGAGCTGCCCCGAGGGTAAGCTCGCAATAAACCAGGCTCGAGCACAATGGCAAAGTACGGATCACGAAGATCGAAGTGCTCGTTGAAGATTGAGACCGAGCATAACCGACTTCGAGTAAGGCATAATAACGGAATGGCGAGATATTAGTAACAAACCGAAGATCTCGGAAGAAATCCCGGAACAGATCAAATCAAGCGGTTATTGACGTCAATCATGAGATTTGTTTTCGTTATTATATTTGTACCTTATTTAGGATTCCTCTACTATATAAAGAGGGACCACATTTATTTGTAAGGGGCATTGATTCACTGATAAAGATATATAAAAATACTGCTCTCTATTTTACTTACTATCCATTACTGTTCATCATTGTTTATCCTCTATTCTTTACTGTTCTTCTTACCCAACCTCGAGACCATCTTGAATTGAGGTCGAAAGCATTGCTAGAACACTGGTTTAATTTATTTTACTATTCAGATTATCAATTCAATTCCTTGTTTGTCAATTGGTATTGGATTAAATCACGTATCCTTAAAATCACTAAATAAGTTTAATTGTTAATCGGAGCGGGTGGTCAATAGTGAACCGACGAGACTCGGTCTTGTTTAAAAAGTAGCGGAAGAGGATCACGATCCCCCACAACGATGGATGGATTTGCCAGAGGCACACATCATACCTCTTGCAAAAGTCTAGAATGATCAGGTCCATCAGGCCCAATATGAAGGGATAAGTGTAAACACTTAAGTACCCCTCCACGTGGGTAGTAACGGCTTCTTCGGGCCCAAATACTACTACGTTCTTGCCTTCCCAATTGCAGTCCTTACGAACTATGAGAAGAATATCTTCAGTCATAGAACATACGTACCTCGAGACTCCTTCACCTTGGTCCTGTTTGCATGAACGCTTTCAAGGGAGGCTCGGCAGCGGGTTCATTAGCAACCACAACAAGGGAAGCCATATCGAGGGAGACCACTTCAGGGCCAACTGCTTCAGGACCAACGGGCGGTTGAGAAGATGAAGAGGCAACTTTTTGAGGAACGGTTTTCGATGGTTTGGCCATTGTCATCTGGGGGAGTGTTTGAAAATTTGAATAAAGAATGCAAAATTTTGGAAAAATGGGTTTTGAAGATGAAGAACACAATATGAAGATTTGAAGAAAATTTGGGGGAAAATCTGGAGATTACTATAGAAATTGAAGAACAGGGATGAAGATATGAAGGTTTGAAGAAGGTTTGATGATGATTGGAAAGCTCGAAGGTAGTAATTTAGTCAAAAAGTAGAAAAAGAACAAAGGAAGGAAGTTTTTATAGGGAAACAACTGATGCTGCGCATTCGGGGCAACCTGCCGATGAGTGACACGTGTCCGAAATCAGAATGATGCGACTGACGGGACGGTTCGGCTCCCTCGTCGTAACGTATGAAGGAAGGAACCGGAGTCATCTGTCGTTTTCCATCGTTTCGGCAAGCCTACTCTCTAAGAAACAAGGGGACTATCTGTATACGGGTAAAACCGAGTCCAATGAGCACCCCGGTTTCCCAGTAAGGCAAACGGAGCAGGAACGTGACCGTAAGAAATCGGAGTCAGAGCGAGGAGCCCCTCATATCGGAGCTCGAGCAAAACACCTGCCCTCGGGAGCATCGGGATCACGTCCTCCGGGTCCGGTTCGAGCCTCAAGACTTTGGAGAGAAATACCAAACAGCTGCACACGACTAACAAAGGTCCGTGATGTCCGTGACCAACTAGATATCACGGAGTGTACCTTGGCCGGTATCGGCAAAAAATCAGTGATTAGCGAAGCGGAAGATTTTTACTTTTCTTAGAATTGTACGTAGGGTAAAACTCACCTACTATATAAAGGAAAAAGCTTATTATTCATAGAATACATTGTAACATGCATACCAAGGCAATTTACTCCTATTCTCTATGTTTCTAAAAGTTATTCAAAGTTCTTATTTTTGTTCATAAGTTCCTCATAAGTTCAAGCTCAGAACCGAAGGCAGGTTCCTCGTTGAGCCATTAACAGAGCCCCAGCACCTCGTGCCCTCATTTCATATCACAACTGCACGGACAATTCACGTGTCAATTATCATTATCATTTCATCACAGCACCTCGTGCCCATATTTTATACCACAATTGCACGGACAATTCACGTGCCAAATATCTTCATTATTTACTCACGACACCTCGTGCCCACATTTTATTTTATAAACCGCCTGGCAATAGCCACAGGCTCTTAATTTCAACATAAATCAGATTGTTATCAATTTACCAACAACAAGACAAATGGCACAAGGTATAAAAATAAACACAAGAAAATCACAACATCACATGAAATTATCAACACCACAACCCCACATCATCACATATCGTTCCTGATAATAGCCACCTTTATCGCTCATATTGCCACCCTTATCACTCCTATAGCCACCCTTATCGCTCTGCCCAGACAATATCAATAGCCACCCTTATCGCTCCTATTTCCACCCTTATTGCTCCTATAGCCACCTTTATCGCTCCGCCCAAACTATATTCTAACAACCACAATAACAGTGAAATGCCACCCTTATACCCACATAATATCAACGGTGAAATGCCACCCTTATCTCCCCAAAATAACAACTCACACAACACAATAATTTACACGAGAAATTAACACGACAACATAATAAAATCAATTCATATCACAATTTGCCCAATGGCCACAACCAAATTACAAAGATATAACAAAATCAATTAATTTCACAACAAATAGCCCAAGGCTCCACACAATATATATAACACCCAAAAACAATCAATAGAAATATAAATTACTCAGCATAAAGCAAAACCTTCATTAATGCAAACTTAGATAATTATATAATCACTTATTATTAAGCTCACTTAAATTAATTATTTGCATAAGATTCATATTGGAATTAATTTCCAAGAAATATTAAACCAACAATACTCACGAAATTTCATAAATATTTCACGTAACAATCACATCAACTTATTATATAAAAATAAATTCAACAATAAGGATTTAGGCATGGAAAACAGATGATTTAATAGTTTTCCACAATTTTCTAATTTATTACACAATAATGCCTAAGACTTTAATTCAATAAATTTTGCACGTATAAGCCCGAGTACGTACTCGTCACATCGCGTACACGGCTTTTCACATTTCACAAATGGCACATAAGACTCAATGCCTAAGGGGTAATTCCCCCACTCGAGGTTAAGCAAGACACTTACCTTTTCGAAGTTAGGCCGATATTCCAAAATAGCCTTCTTGCTTGAATTGGCCTCAGGGCAGCTCAAATCTATCCAAATTAATTGTATAACTTCATTAAAATTCATCGGAAACAATTCCGGATAATAATACGTCGACTTAAAATTTTATTCCAAAAAGTCAACAAAAGTCAACGCGGGGCCCGCCTCTAGGAACCCGACAAAAGTTTTATGAAATCCGAACACCCACTCCGATATGAGTTCAACCATACTAATTTTATTAAATTCCGACAACAACTCGACCTCCAAATCTTAAATTTTTATTTTTGGAAGATTTTTCAAAAATCTTGATTTCTTCCATTTAAATCTAAATTAAACGATGAATATAACAATAGATTCATGAAATATAATCACTTTCGGATATAGAATACTTACCCCAGTCGAAGTCGTGAAGAAATCCTTAAAATTGCCCAAAATCCGAGCTCCAATAATCCCAATCGAAATGAAGAAATGACAGATTTTCAATCCTTAAGTTTCTGCCCAGGTTCGCAATTGCCATAAATGGTTCGCGATTGCGAATGAACAGTGTTTTCGTATTTTCAAAAATGGTTCACAATTGCCATAAATGAACAGTGTTTTCGCAATTGCCATAAATGGTTCGCAATTGCGAATGAACAGTGTTTTCGTAATTTCCATAAATGGTTCGCAATTGCCATAATTGAACAGTGTTTTCGCAATTTCCATAAATGGTTCGCAATTGCCATAAATGAACAGTATTTTTGCAATTGCCATAAATGGTTCGCAATGGCGAATGAACAGTACCTCACCAGAAACCAGCAAACTCAAACTTCTCCAAAATGATCCAAAACCACCCTGAAACTCATCCGGAACCTCCCGGACACAAACCATATATGAATTTCATTCATAAAACACTCTACGGACCTGCTCGCGCACTCAAAACACTGAAAAGAGGTCGTCTTGACCCGATATTGACCATGGTCAAACTCCCAAATTTCTTAACTTTACTAGTCTTTCAACCAATGATCCAAAAATACACCTAAGCTCCTCGGGACCCGTCAAATCATACCAACAAGTCCTAAAACATCATACGATCTTAGTCGAAACTTTAAATTACATCGAACAATGCTAGAACCACGAATCATACCCCAATTCAAGCTTAATGAGACTAAAAAATTCCATCTTCTATATTTAATGCCAAAACCTATCAAATCACGTCCGATTGACCTCAAATTTTGCACACAAGTCATTAATGACATAATGGACATATACAAATTTTTAGAACTGGATTCCGACCCCGATATCAAAAAGTCAACTCCCCGATCAAACTTTTCAAAAATTCTATTTTCGCCATTTCAAGCCAAATTCCACTACGGACTTTCAAATAATTTTCCGGACACACTCCTACGTCCAAAATCACCATACAGAGCTATTGGAACCATGAGAATTTGAATCCGAGATCGTTTACTCAAAAGTTAACTCTCCGGTCAACTCTTTCCATTTATGCTTCTAAATAAGGATTGTTCTTTTAATTTAATTCCGAATCTTCAGTAAATCAAACTCGACCACACCCGTGGGTCATAATTTATATTGCGAAGCTGCTCGAGACCTTAAGTCACTGAACGGGGCGTTAATTCTTAAAACGACAAGTCGGGTCGTTACAGGAACCAAGTGTTCCGATTTCAACCCGAACACTACCAGATCCCAAACCAACCATCCCCGCAAGTCATAATTTAATATAAGCACATACAGGGAGTTTTATTTAGGGGAACGGGGTTCTAAAAGTCAAAATGACCGGTTGGATCATTAAACATAACACTACGAACTCAAATATATGATTTATTCCAAATTACATGTCCAATTTCGTGGTAAAAATTCAAAAATACCAATTTCTAGGTTTCTTTCAAAATCTCACAATTTTTACCAATTTTCATGCTTGAATCCATATAAAAATCATGTATTTAACTCACAATGTGAAGAAATCACTTACCTCATTATAGTTGATGAAGATGGCACTCCAAAATCGGCTCCCATGGATGAAATGAGATGAAAATAGGCCAAACCCCCATTTTTATAAAAACTTCACAGCCCAGACGACTTTTCGCATATGCGGTCATCGACCGCTGCTGCGGAAGATTCCTTGCTTCTGCGGAAGACCACTGCCAGCAGACCATCGCACCTACGGATATTCTTCTGCTCCTGCGCAACCGCAGGTGCGACACACCCAAGCGCATTTGGGCAAATTTCCGCACCTGCGGCCCTGACCTCGCTTCTGCGTATTCGTAGGTGCGCTGCTCAACTTCGCTTTTGCGACCTCATGCCCAGGCTGCCCAAGCCACTTCTACGGACCTCACCTCGCTTCTGTGACTAAACTTTCGTAGAAGCGGTTACACCAGCTGCTGCCCAGCTTCAGTATCTCCTAAGTCCAAAATAAATCCGTTATCCATTCGGAATCCACCCGAGGCCCTCGGAACCTTAACTAAATATACCAACACGTCCTAAAATATATTACGAACTTAGTTGTGCCTTCAAATAATATCAAACAATGCTAAAACCACGAATCACACCCTACTTCAAGCTTAATGAACTTTAAAACTTCAAAATTCTACATTCAACGCGGAAACCTATCAAATGAAGTCCGATTGACCTCCAATTTTGCACACAGGTCATAATTGATATTACGGACCTATTCTCACTTTCAGAATCGAAATCCGACCACGATATCAAAAAGTCTCCTCCCGATCAAACTTCCCGAAAATCCTCCAAATTTCCCACTTTCGTCAATTGATGTCGGAATGACCTACGGACCTCAAAATTAACATCCGGACATGCTCCTAAAATCAGAATCACCATACGGAACTATTCCCAGGCTCGGAATCCCAAACGAACATCGATAACATCAAAATCCACTCCAACCCCAAACTTAAGAAATTTTTAAACCTTCAAAATGCCAACCTTCCGTAATAAGCACCGAAATATTTCTGAGCCACCCGATTCTCGACCCGAACCTACGCCCAAGTCTGAAATCATCAGACGAACCTATTGGAACCTTCAAATCCTGATTCTGAGGTCGTTTACTCAAAAGTCACACCTTAGTCAATTCTTCCAACTTAAAGCTTCCGAAATTAGAATTTTTCTTTCTAAATCTACTCCGAACTTTCCGAAATTCCATTCCAACCACAGGCACAAGTCATAGCACCTGAAATGAAGCTACTAAAGGCCTCAAACCGCTAAATGACACACTAGAGCTCAAAACGACCGGTTGGTTCGTTACAAAATATTTGAGTTATTTGGATTATATGTAAATAATCTTAAAATTTAAACCTTCTCGATAAATATAGATAATCATTGGATATTAATTAAAAAACACTACATGAAAATGCTTAAACATTTCTCAAATGTCCTAGTTATAATTCTATTTTTCTTTATTGGTACCATTCTCCCCAGTGTCATTGGATCCAAAATGTAGTCAGGAAGCAAAATAATAACTCATATTTATGGCAAAACAATCAAAGGCTGAGACTATGAAGGACTCTTTGGATACGACTTGACTCTTTTACTACTGCTTGAACTCTTATTTGGTGTGTTGATATTTTTTAAAAACTATTTCTATTTTAAAATTTCAATTTCTTAAACTTTATTTTTCAATAATAATTATTTTTATATTAATGTAAGTGAAAATATTATCCTTAATTCAAAACTCATTTTAATCGGCTATCTAAAATTTAAAATATTCTTTAGCCAGTGATTGTTTCCTAGTAAGACTCCATTTTCATATTTGACATTAACCATGTTAAATATCTGAGCTATTTGAATTATATATAAATAACCTTAAAATTTAAATCTTCTAGATAATTATAGATAATCGTTAGATATTGATTAAGAACACTACATAAAAAAAGGCTAACATTTTCTCAAATCTCGTAGTGATAATTTTATTTTTGCACCATTCTTATTGGTGTCATTGGAACCTAAAAAAAGTCACAAAGTGAAATAATAACTCGTATTTATGAGCTATGGCAAAGCACAAAGGTTGGCGCAATATGAACGATTCTTTGGTTAGGACGTGACTCTTTTACTACGACTTGAATTCTTATTTGGTATGCTATTATGTTTAAACAAATATTTCTATTTTGAAATTTCAATTTCTAAAATATTATATATTTTTTAATAATGATTATCTTTATAATGATGCAATTGAAGATATTATCGTTAATTTAAAATTCACTTTAATCGGCTATCTAAAAATATAAATGATTCTTTGGCCGGTGAAACTTTATTTCAGTATGACTCCTTTTTGAGTTTACCGATATCTCTAGCCAACAGATTTTGAATTTTGAATACCCTACATATACAGATTTGTTGTTATTTGAATCATTAAATGTTAGATTAATTGATTATTATTATATAACATTGCATATATTATCTTAAAATTGCCAAGTTATTTTTTTTTGACACCATACTTGGCTTAACCTCAATGCAAACTACTTAAATTGTATTTAAATTCAAATTCGAATATCATATCAGTTTCCTAGTAATAGTAATTTTTTTAAAAAAATGACACACAATGTAAATAAAAACAAATATCTAAGATATCCTTATCTTATAATCTATGTATTTGAGTTAAAAAAAATATTTGAAATCGATGAGATCGGCATCCAAATTATTTACACTCAACAAAGATGAAACAGAAGAAGAAATTCATTGTCGTCTCTTATTTCTGGTTTTTAGATTTTTCATACATATTTTTCTATATTTACTTTCTTTTATCTTATTTTGTATGTCTTTATTTATTTTGTTACAAAAAAATAATTTATTTCGTAATAAAAGGATGAGTTTTAATAGAAATTGTCTACATAAAAACTTTATTTATATTTTTAGTCTTTGGTTAAAATTCTGTCATATTTTTCTTTTGGCTTTATCTTATCGACCTAAACTTGTGCTCACCCAACCACTTAAATTAAAAAGTTGAGGATGTGTAATTTTTATATAATTCATATATAACAGGTGTATAATCGTGTGTTGTCGGTATATCATCTATGTATATTAGCTATAAAAAATAAATAATAAATCTGGCCGGATATTATGCAATAATCCGTAAGATTTCAGTTTTTTGATTTTATCCATGATATGACTTCTATTATAATTATTTTAAAAATTCTCTACTAAAATTTAAAAATATCTTATCTTTTATTTTAAAAATTATATTATAATTTAAAATATAATCCCAATTCGAAATAATTTGTTTACATTTTAAAAATAACTATTGCACGTCATACCAAATATTTTTTTAAATATACTTTTTATTACACTTGAAAATCGCTATAGAATCTATCAATTAGAAACCAATATCTCTCTTGTTGAATTTGAGAAAAAAAAGCTTTCACATAATCTAATGATTCAAAACTAATATTCTTCAATGAAAAAAATACTATACCCTTGCAATGTTGGTTTGACTGCAGCTAAATGAAGAGGTTTCGGCTTATACCCTTTGTGATGACCCAAAAATGTCATATTTAATTTAAACGTCTATTTCTGTGTTCTATGAAGATGTTGAGACCTTACCTGCTACAAGTTAAGTATCACCTGAGTAGTTGATGCTAATGGTATTCCTTTTCTAGTAATATATTGCTTATGATGCCAGTGTTAGTATTGTTTTCATGTTGTGTTACGTTGATTGGATTATGCATGTGTTGTTAGGATTGGTTTCTCGAATTCTCTGGCAAGTGAATAGGCCCAGTTACAAAGGAAACTCTGGCGCAATTTTTGAAAATTTTGGGAGTTAATAAAAATTCGGGAAATTGAAATGGGTGAAAGAAGAGATAAGTTATGTTATGTGTTTGGAGGAGGACTCTACTTCTCATTTGAGGACTATTAATATTATGAATACCAATTGGATATGATAACAAGTGTACGAGGCATATTATAAGTGATATGGGGTCTAAGGAGAGGCCTAAGTCTAAGTCAAGTTAGAAAATTTCATAATAGACTAAAGTTTCAAATAAGTATGCACAAGACCAAACTTTGAATGAGCATTTCTATCTATATATAAGGAATTATGTGATGATCTATCTATCAAATGAAAGTCTTCGAGTCTAGTTTATGACTCTTCAAACCGTTCGTCATTTGGACACTCCTACAAGAAGTTATGACCAAATTACCAAAGGCTGGCAGAATGCGAGTCTGCGGCCAAATCTGCAATCACCGAAGTGGTTATGCGACCGCAAAATTAGTCGCAGACCTGTCCAGAGAAGCCCATTTTTGGGCACCAATTTTGCGGTGTATTGTGCGACCCGCATACCCATTCTGCGGTCATGCGACCGCAGACCCGATTTCGGAGGGTTAATTTTCCTATTTTCATAACCCGACCCTATTTTGATAAATAGGCTTTGTGGCTTATTTTGGGGCAATTATCTGATGATTTTAGAGAGAAGTGAGAGTGTTTTAGAGAGAGAAAGAAGCTCAAGTGCTTTGTTCATCAAAAATCTTGTTCAAGCTTTGAAATCCAATAAGGAATTATCACAAGATCTTCACCCAAGAGGTAAGCTTCTAACCCCTATTCTTCAATTTCGAGTTTGGGTAAAGATGGGTGATTGTGAGTGTGATTCTTGTGTGTGAGAGTATTAGTCATACATGCTTGTACCAATAAGGTTATGGGAAGATTGTTGAGTTCAAATGGGTAAAGATTGGATTGAAAATGGTACGTACAAGGTCGAGTTTGGTTTTCGGAAGGTTCGGAATTAAATCGAAAGAACAATTCTTATTTTTGAAACTTAAATAAAAAGAGTTGACCGGAGTTTGACTTTTGAGCAAACGACTCCGAAATGAAGTTTTGATGATTCCAATAGTTTCATATGGTGATTTCATACTTAGGCATATGTCCAGATTTGGATTTGGAAGTCCGTAGGTCAATTCAGCCCATTTTTGGCGAAATTGGAAAAATTGAAGTTTTAAAATATTTATAAGTTTGACCGAAGGTTGATTTTGTCGATAACGGGTTCAGATTTCGATTTTGGAAATTGGAACAGTTCCATTATGTCATTTCTAATTTGTATGCAAAATTTGAAGTCATTCCGGATTGATTTGTTACGTTTCAGCGCAAATTATAGAAGTTGGAAGATTTGAAAACTCATAATTCGATTCGAGACGCAATTCATAATTTCGACGTTGTTCGACATGGTTTGAGGGCTCGACTAAATTCGGTCTTGTTCACGAAAAACCGAAGGAGGATCACGATTCTCCACCGCGACAGATGGATTTGTCCGAGGCATACTTCGTACCTCTTGTAGAAATCCAAGATAACCGGGTCTACCGGGCCCAATGTGAAGGGACAAATGTAAATACATAGATACCCCTCCACGTGGGTAGTGATGGCATCTGTAGGCCCGGGGACTACTACGTTCTTACCCACCCAGTTGCAGTCCTCTCGGACCACGGGGAGGATGTCTTCGGTAATGGAGCATATATATCTTGATACACTTTCACCCCGGCCCTGCACCGACGAGGGCTTCTCAACCTTAAAGTCATCGACAATCGAACAACGCCCGGAAACAAACATTTTCAAAGGAGGCTCGGCAGCCGGTTCATCGGTAGTTGCGCCAGGAGCAGATCTCTCGAGGACGACCACATCGGGAGTGATCTCCTCGATTTCAGCAGTTAATTGCGAAGAAGAAGAAGCGACTTGTTGGGGAAAAGATTTGGAAGTTTTAGCCATTGCTATCTGGAAAAAGCTTGAAAAATATGAAGATAAATTGGAAGATGAAAAGTGAGGTGCGCTAATTTGGGTAAAAATTAGGTAAAAACTTGCAACTTACTATGAAAGTCTTGAAGAACGGAGATAAAATGTTAGAATGTGAACAAGGGTAGTGATATCCTGAAAACTCGAAGGTAGAAGCTTCGCAAAAAAGTAAAAAATGAACAAAGGAGGAAAGTATTTATAGAGGTTTCACGCCGTTTCGTATTCAGGGATGACCCGCCGATGATTGATGCATGTTTGAAATCATGACGTCACGACTGACGGGACGTTTTGGATTCTTGGTTGTTTCTGTCACGGCGTATTGAAGAATGGATCGAAGTGCATATGTCATTTCTCGTCGTTTCAGTAAATTTACTCTCTGAGAAACGAGGGGACTATCTGTATACGGGTGAAACCGAGCCCGTTTGATACTTCGGTTCTCGATGGAGTAAACGGAGCAGAGATATGATCGTAAGAAACCGAAATCGGGGCAAGGAGCTCCTCGAGTCAGGTTCTGGGCAAAACACCTGCCCTCGGAAGAATCGGGGCCACATCCCCCAGGTCCGATTCGAATCCCAAAACTTCGGAGAACATCACGAGATAATCGAGCACGACTAGAGAAGGGTTGTGATATCCGCGCCCAGCCGGATGTCACAGCGTGAATCTCGGCACGTATCGGCAGAAAATATGTGATTAGCAAATGGAAGAATTTTACATTTTATGAAATTGTACTTAGGGTAAAACTCCCCTACTATCTAAATGGTCGTTTGACTATTCATTAGACATATTGTAACACGCATATCAAGGCAATATATTCTTATTTTCTCTTTTATTCAAAAGTTCTTACTTTTGTTCATCAGTTCTTCATTGTTGTGAGCCCGGGATCGAAGGCAGGCATTACATTAAACTGTTACTGAGTCTGAGATCACTCCCTTAATTGGTTTGACAATTTATTACATCATTTATCTGTTTAATCTAACATTATTTATTATTTGTATTGAATTAATCCACATATTCTTAAAACCACATATAAATTTAATTATTATCCGTTTTTATGGTAAACACTAATAATGGTAAATGCGCTTTAGTTAAAATAGCAGTGTAAGTAAGTTTTTCCCATAGTAACAGTTGTACATTATTGTGCACAACATAAAAGAAGTACAATTCGTCCATGCATCTAATAATATCACAACCAAGTTCCAAAGATTAGTAACATATTGTAAAAGATTTAAGGCATATTATGGGGAATATTGATTGAGTGGTTTGTAAATTACATCGTTGATATGGTTCTTGAATTCCTCTGGGAAGCGATACCCATCGCCATGTGTATGTATAGAATAAGCTGCGTTGATTGTCGTCCAAAAAAGATCCTTGCACACTTGTGGCAATTGGCTTTCTTTATTTTGTAGAACCATCCCTAGCAACTCTCTTCTCTTACTTTCCATCATTTCCTTTATCTGTCTTATAGCCTCTTCTTCAGAGATAGTTCCCTGACTTTGTGTTATTAATATTGATACCATATTTGTTGAACTTTCTGCTTGTTCTCTCTGCAAGAACACACGAAATAATAAGGATTAATGTTATAATTATATACTTGTATGTCTACTTGAAAAAAAAGCGTACAAAATAGATTCAACGTGGTCTGATCCTTCTAGCGCGAAAACTTAGTGAGACGAGCTTAATAAGAAGAAAATGAACCAGCAGCACATTATATTATATTAATTTATCAAATATCAATCTAGCCGGACAAGGCTTTGTTTTTGTGTCACTTCTCACTTTCAAATGTAAATTTTAGTAATTTTTGGAATAAAATTTGATTTGAAGAAGTTAGTGTTTCGAAAAAAGAATATTTTATGTAAAATTTTATCTCAGTTCAATATATTGAAAAAAGATTGTTAAAAATCAATAGCCAACATTTGATAAAATATTCTTCTAACGAAGAAAATAATATTACCTTGTAACTGTGTATATCATTAATCAATCGGGCCACAGCAGCTGTACAATTGCATAAGGCACTGACCTCAGAACTTTCTATGACATCCTTGGACAGTTTTGGTCCAAGAAGATATAGTGATGTGAGAACAAAACATGGAACACCAATAGTTACACATGCAACAGACAAGTACTCCTCTATGCTTGGGGTAGTTGATTTAATTTTCCAAAGGTCCAATTCCACCAGCATACACTTCAACATATCAATCCACTATAACAAGATATATTTCTAGTCAATCGAAAAGAAAGAAATATAAGCATGAAAAAAAAATTGATTTAGAGAATATATAATAATTAATGTACTTCTTCATACCAAGTTAATAAGGTGATCTTTGACACATCGACCTTGCTTAGTTTCCGCCTTTGCCGCAATTTCCTCTACCATTTTGTAAAGTGCCAAAAAGAAAATTCTAACCCTCTCTGAACGGAATCCGACGGTTGAGTATCCCTCCCATCTATAGTGAAAGTGTTAACATAATATGTGAAAGAGTATGAGTATCTAATCCAAAATTTCAAGGTAATCGGGTGGAGTATCCCAGGACAATTAATTAAACTCTTTTGGAAACTATTACACAACCGATAAGGGACAAGTGTAACATTCTCTAATACTCTCTTGCAACACAGCCTGGTTCTACGGTTTGTTTCTGTTTTGGTTATTATTTTTAACGTAGAAAGAGAAGAGTCTCAACAAATTGTGATCTTCAAGAGTTAAGTAGATTAGGCTCAACATGATAATTGATAAGTTAGGCCATAGCAATGTTAGTGGCTTAATGGTTTGAATGAAAAAAAGAAAGTTTTGGCTCTGATACCATGTGAAAGAATATTAGTATAAATCCAAAACCATAAAGCTATGAATGAAGTAGCCTAGGATCATTTGAACCCTTTTGAAAGCCCGTACAAAATTGATGAGGGACAAGTGTAACATTCTTTATCATAAACTCAAGTGCCTCTAAAAAATGTGAGTTGAACAACATAGGTCAAAGGATTTTGTTGATATATTATAAGAAAAGAGAAAACAATACCTCTCTACTAATTCGATGATGTTTTGCAGTTCTTCTTTGCAAATAAAACAATCGAAGAAATCATCCACCGCTGTTATTATTATGGCGTACTTTGCATATGCTAGACGAGCATCAGCATATTCAGGTTCAAAGAGTATGGCAGCAATTATGAAGTAACTAGTGTATAAGTACTGTTGTGATAATCCTACTTGTTCGAGTTTGCAATCTGTGAACCACCTACATTCATATATATATATAATTATCAACAAAATGAAGTTGTTTAAGAATGACAAGTTCTAGTCAAGCTAACCAGTGTAGATACCTTTTCATCTGTTGAAGTTCTTCTTTGTGTCGGGTTTGGCACAAGTTAAAATCGTGTTCTGAGAACTTTAGCAAGTCTATGTTGTTAATACCGGAAGACCTAAAAGAGAGAAAGAGAGAGACCCCACATAATAATATGACCAATTTTTAAGGACTTCCAACTTCGATAGAAAATGTACCATTACATTTTATTTAAAGTAACTTGTATTTTTGCTTGCTACCCATATTAAGCGTTAGCATACCAATGTTCACTGACATATGTTGTTTAAGTTGAAGGCGGTGGGCATTGCTACAACCGTAACTCTGATCCGCCCATATACAGATGTGGATCTAGGATTTTCAGTACATGAATGTATTACTAAAATAAAAAGAGGAAAAAATGTATTAAATAGAAGCATGGATGCCAACAGTTAATATTATACCAATTTTAAAAAATATGTACATAAAATATCTAATTTTGAGGAGATCATGGGTTTGCGTGCCCCATAATCTCTCCTATAAATCTGCCCCTGTCCACACGTTTAAATGCAGAAGAGAATAATAAGAATAAACAAAACATATATACTACTTTTAGTAAGAGTTTACGTTACATACATCATTAATATAAATTTTTTTTAACCGTCACTCAAATAATATTTACAGGTAAGCCTCCTTAAAATGTGAGATTTATAATCTTGAAAACAATATAGATTACCTGCAATAATTGGCAAATGTAACCCGCTGACGGTACATATTATCTAAAATCTTATAGTAATAGTGTCAGAATTATACCTGTAAGCCGCTTTTAAGATCTTAAAACTGTCCATTTTGTATGACTCGATGTAACGTCTAGTTTCCACTCGATCAAATGTGCCATAAAATTTCCTCATAGCAAATTCCATCTGATATTTAATTGACTCGCTAGTAATGGAATATCATAAAATTGAAAATTACAAAGAATGTTTTTTGAATGGCCTAATTTATATACAGGTGATACCTCCTTCTTTGACCTATCAGGGATGTGCTTGTCCAAGAGTTTTTGCTCCATAAAATTCCTTGTCCAAGTACTTATTTTATCTAAAATGTGATCTTTCCTTTCATGAATAGCCACCTGTGAAGCTCGGTGAAGTTCGAGAATTGCAACGTGATTCATAAGTTTCCCACTTGATGTTGTAAAGAAATGTTCTTGGTCGACAAATCCTTCAAGTTCTTCTGCAGAAAGAAAGTAACAATTTATTGGTGCATAAGTAAAAGGACAGCCCGGTGCATTAAGCTCCCGCTATGCGCGAGGTCCGGGGAAGGGCCGAACCATAAGGGTATATTCTAAGCAGCCTTACCCTGCATTTTTGCAAGAGGCTATTTGCACGGCCTGAACTTGTGACCAACAACTTTACCAATTACGACAAACAACTTTACCAATTACGACAAGACACCCCTTATATTATTGGTGCATAGGTAAAAATTTAATTTTCTGAGTTTTTAGTTACAAACCTGAGGAAACTTCATAGTTATTCATCCGTAAAAGTCGAAACGCCATGGCACAATGAGCAACGTCTGAAAAAATTTCTTCATTCTTTTCTAGCCAAAGCCTATTCATAATTCAGCATTAATATTAATAAAAGTTTTAAAAAGATAAATTGTATAAACCATGAAGATCATTTCAAATTACCTGTATATTTCATCTAGTACTCTTTTGACTTCTGTTTTAAAATACCGATCTACTCCAAGATTTTGAAGGGCATCAACTAAGAAGAGATTTGAATGTATCTTTGTAGGGCAAATAGTGGGGACTATAAGAATAACGAAAAAGATTATATTAGTAATGCTGAAATATGTAGCTTAGACAGGTTGTACAGTGTATTATTTAAAGGAGTACACTTCTAGAAGGTTCATAAATTAGTGTTAGTTATTGATCTTTGTAATTAGCTGTTAGTTAGTTATTGGTTAGAAGTTAGTTTACAGTGTCTTTTAAATACTCAGGTGTACAACTCATTATTAGTTAGATGATTTGGGATCGAGAGGATTTTGACCAAGGGTTCATTTGGGTCATACAAGGCAAGTTTTTATCGATGTTTTGTGCTCATTAAAGTTAATTAATTCTAGTATTAACATTGAAACTTCCTTTAGTTTGCTAAATTTTATTAAATCAACCAAAAACACCAAAAGAGAGATTTTCTAGGATTTTCTTACAAAGATAATTTTTACTACATGAACCTTATTTATGAAGTATAAGTGAGTGTTTTAATATTATTTATGAGCTGAAAAAGTAGTTAGAAGGGTGGAATAGATGAACCCTCCTATCATAGCTTTGACACTGAAAGTTTATTAATAAGGAAGATGAATAGTGTTGGACTTATTTGAACGATATCATTTTGAACTTCTAATGAAATGGCTAGATTCCATAACACATTTAATAGATGAATTGGAGTTAAAATTCAAGGATTGATATCAAATGGTGAAATAAGAATTTTTGTGAAAGTCATGTGAAGTTGGACCTAAGTGCTACGTACTTAGTTGGTATTGTTATGAAGCGTTATTGATATATGAACTCATATATCACTACTAAAAAACGGCCAATTTCCGACCGAAATATTCCGACCGGAAAAAGTAGTCGCAAATTTCTGACGGAATCGGTCGGAAATTGCATAAAAATATATTTTTCAATTTTTAATAATAATTACGGCTGATATTCCGTCTATATCCGTCGTAAATTTTGGCGAAAAATACCGCATAACTGTTATCGACTAATTCGGTCGGAATTTTTTTATTAAAACGAGGTTCGACTATTTGACCTATTTTCTTTTAAAACCCCCCTGACCCCTTACTTTTTTCTTTCCCTGTTTTCTTCCTTCTCTCTTCTCTCTCTCACACTCAAACCTCCCCTCTCCCCCCCACCCAACCCGCCGCTGCCATCACCAATGCCACTCACCGGCGATGCCGCCTCGCTGCAGCTCCGTCGACGACCCTCCACTGCCAGAAATTCATGAGAAAACATGGGCATGATCTATCTGATGATGAGGATGAACAAACTGAATCTGATGTGTAGTAGTTTAGGTGTGGTATTTTGGTTGATTGGTAAACTTGATTGTGAGAGACAACTTTATGTTTTATTTTTAAACTTGAATGTGGGCTACTATTTGGATATTTTTATGTCCAAAATTGTTAGGTTTAATGGTTGGTATTGTTAGTTTAGGTTGTGTTAATGGTTGGTTTAGATTATTTTAATAGTTGGTATTGTTAGTTTAGATTATGTTAATGATTGGTATTGTTGGTTTAGATTGTGTTAATGGTTGATTGGTTGTTGGCGTTATTATATTGTAATAGTTTGACACGTGGTGTAGCTCCAAATTGGGCAGAATGCTGCCCAGTTTTACAGAAAATTCCGACTGATTTCCGACGGAAACAGTCGGACAGCTGCCCACATTTTGCCAAAAATTCCCAGATTTTCGACTGATGCGGTCGAAAATTTTTAAAAAAAATTAAAAAGTTTTCGACGGATTCCGTCGGAAATTAAATAAAATATATTTTTTAAATATTAATTTCCGACCGATTCGGTCGGAAATTATATATTTATATTATTTAATTTTAAATAAATAATTATTTTATTTATATTATTACGACTGATTCGGTCGGTAAATTCCGACCACTTTGGTCGGAAATTTGAAAATATTTGGTCGTTTGACCTTTCGAACGTTCCGACTACTTTGGTCGGAAATCACTGACGGATTTGATCGGAAATTATTTTCCGACCAACTATTTTTCGACCGACCAATTTTGGTCGGAAAGTAGTAGGAAATTCGTGAATTCCGACCGTTTTGGCGGTCAGAATTCTGCCATTTTCCACATATATGTAGATATCCCTTTGTTGATGACGTCCGAGCCTTTTAAATAAATTGGTTCATCGTAGTACTATGTCAGAGTTTGGACTTGAGAGGTAAGTTTATTAGACTTACTCTTCTTGTGATTTTCTCTAAAGCATGATTTGAGTCAATATGTGAGTTGTTCGTAGATGTACATTTGTACTTGTGGGGAGAAGCGGTAAGGATGTCACCATGCGTCACAAGCGCTAAATTATCATACTAACATAAATTTCTTATCAGTAGAAGTACTTTATATTTTCTAGTACCCTAAAACTATTAGTCTCCTATCAAACATATCGAACATATAGTAAACATACTAACATAATTAAAACTTAATTCCAACGAATTCTAAGAAGAGATATGAAAAGTATTTTCCTTTAGGCAGATAATGTAGTGCATACCCCAATTATCGTGCAGTTTCAAGATTGAGTTCAAGTACCCAAAGCATTTCTCATCGTACTGATGGTAAATCAAGGCAGCTGCAGTAGTGGCTGGTGAATCAAAGAGCGACCCGTTGTGTCTCTGACGAAGCATCATCTCTTTCCAATGACATAATTCACCGAGCCCTTCAGCAAAATATTCTACATTTGCCATATTCCCCTCGAATTCATTCTTTAAGGCTCTATTGGTTAAAAAATGGCCCAACAAATTGATGAGTTGAAGCTAGAGTATCAAAATCTAGTACTCCTTTCGTTTCAATTTATGTGAACCTATTTTCTTTTTAGTCTGTACAAAAAAAGAATGACCTCTTTCTATTTTTGGAAGGGGTGAGTGTTGCAGTCATGTTTAAATTAAAAATGAAGTTTTGCACTCTACAAATTTTAAACTATTTTTTTTTGCTTTATCATTCTTCAGAATGACATTTTCCCAAGAGACTTACTCCATAAAGTTAGGAGTTTTATAAGTCAATTTACAAATCTGCATACAAATTCGTGGAGAGGGCAAATTCTATATTCCTTTGTTCCATTTTATATGACATGTTTTTTTTAATGTCTTTTCACAAAAGAAGAATCCCATTCTTTATTTGATAACTTTTTGTAAACTTTTAATTTATCCTTAATGAGATACTTTTATAATCAAATAAATGCTATGTCATGTGTAAGTCTAGCGCACTTTAGACATGTGGCAAAAGTCATTCAATCTTCCTTAAGTTCAGTACCTAGTCAAACACCGTCGTATAATTGTTCGTGTGATCGATTAAAGGCAAGACAAATGAAGTTAGTACTTTTGGTCTCAATAATTACAGGCAAAAAATTACAGTTATTATATACCACCATGGGAGACTTTATGTGGTAAAATTTGAATTACTATGGAGTTTGAAATAAAGGATACTTTTGAAATTTATGATAAAAAAATCATAGACATTTGTGAGGATATATATAAAAATTTCTCATTAAGAATAAAAATGAGAAGTTTAATCTTCTCAAATTTAGAAAGTCACTATTTTTTATAAAATGGACCAAAAACAAAATGTTGCCGCATAAATTGAAACAAAGGAAATAACTATCACTTATAAGTTGTTTCAAAATTTATGTTAGCTTTTTACTGTTTGGACGGATGAGTAGATGTGTAAACTTCTTCCAAAAGATTATTAAGTATTAACTACTAGTAGTACATTTACCTCTCCTACCCTCTATGATATTTCCTTTCATGCATATATCCATTCGTTTTTCCTATTTCTAGTCATTTATCTTTCCAATTTCAACAAAGTTTTTTTGATATTTCTCTTTGTCATGTTTGATTATTGATCTATAGATATAAAAAATATGTCCTTTTTCTTATTAATATATGAATCGAATGAGATTACGCTTAGGCCTTTTATTAAGATTTAGCTTCAGACGACTAATATTGTTGAACTTCCCCTATAATTGTTTTATACATTAGGAGTTTTTGCGCAAGGCTGCAAAACTAATAATTTCCATAATATGTAAAATGACCATTTAATAAAGAAGCATACCTTTCAATTGTTAATTCACGTTCGCAGAGCATCATATTTACAAGGTTAGGATCCAAAGGTAGATCCAAATTAAGTTTCTCTGCATAGTTGATCATGCAGGGAAATATAATTTCAAATCCTAAAGGTGAAATCTGATCCTTGTTATCGACTGCCCAACCATGCGTTTCAATAAAGCCAAGGCCTAAAAGAAAAATGAAGGAACTATTCAAGTAATTAATAATACTACAAAATGCAAACTCCTTTGCTCACTCTTTCTTGAACCATGTCAATAGCATTACTTGTTTTTGCACATCGTCTAGATTCTTGACAATTATAACATGCAAGATGGTAACTAAACATTTTATTCTGCTTAGTGTTTACACAAACTAATGAATGCATGCATCTTTTATTCATATATTATATTATTATTTAACCATATGGTTAAGTGATATACACACATTCTGTTTTTCTCTTTAATTTTTCTCTACTAAGGTTAATTTTTTTTAATTGAAGCCATTCACCCTGCGCTATGCTGGCCCATGATGATGGGGTTCGGCATTATCTCCTACCTTATATAGTAAAAATAAATTAATTAGTACACAGATGGGAGACATAAAATCAAAACCGCTTCAAACAAGATACAGACAAGCAAACTTCTTACTGTTGGTCTGTGACCTGTTACAAAGGACCACCCTGAACGCTTGCTAATGGGAGATCAATTAGCTTACAAGATATATCTTTTATTCATATATTATTTAACCTTTGGAGCTAAGCTACACTAAGATATATAATTGATTTGTAAACAATTAAAATTTTAATATTTTGACACTACACCGAAAAAATTAATTCAAATGATGTAATTTCTTCAGGTCAGTTTTAAAATGAGTGACACCTTTATATATTTGGACAAAATTTAACTTTAAATTTTTTGTTTTATAACCAAAAAAATATCATTGCATATTTACGACCACAAATTTCAAAGAAATCGTTCTTCTAAACTCGGTGTCATTTACCTCTTTGGACTTGGTTATCTCCAATTCTCCATTTGCGAAGGGCAAGCAAAGATGCTAGAGTGGAAGAAAGGGAGTCTTTTACAAGCAATGGATGGCTAGGATTTAGGCCCCAAGATCCATCTTCTCTTTGATTTTCAAGAATCCAATCTAAGCACTGAGGAAAACATGGTTGGTTCATAGAATATCTTGAAGGGACCATAGCTACCCATGCTGTGTCATAGGAAGAAGGAGATAGCTCTATTTTTCCAAATGTTTCCCTTATTCTCTCCTTTGCCTCTTCCTGCAACCACCATTGCTTTATTAAGGGCATTTACACAAATGGCCTTTTCTAGGCCACTTTTTAAAATTCTGTCTCAGTTACTCCAGTTGGCTAAATTTGTATGCAAAAAGAAATAGCATACCATTGATGAAGCAGTACTGTGGCTGCATCTTACTCTACATGGTCTGTGGCAAATTGCATCTTCTTCGAACAAGGAGACACAGAAATTTTATCAAAAAAGAGACTGAAATTAGTTATAAAAGAATTGAATGATACTTATCTTCTTGTAACGTATAGTAATAAAAATTATGTGTCTTACTGGTTACTGAACCTAATTTGATATTTCCCAACTTATGATCAGGAAGTGGTATGATTTTGCTTCTCAGTCCAAGTATCATTCTAAACGGCAAACTCGGTTTTTTCTTTCTACTTTTTTTTGGGGGGGGGGGGGGGGGGGGTTGGGGGGACAGAGAAATGTAGAGAGATATAGAGAGCACAAGAATAGAATGGTATATCAATGTCGAACTATTTATAGTTTATTTGGCAATATATTTTTAATCCATTAAAAAAATAACTTTCTAATTTATAAATAATTTAATTTAAACTTTTAATTTTATTTTTAATAATAAGATAAGATTTCGTAATAATACAAATGTTATATCTTTTTTAAGACTAGAAGTGTCACAAGTTTCAAAAAAATCTTCCTTTCTTTTTAACATGAAATATTATGTATGTATTGTCACGGGTCCTACTAATACCATCACGTATATGGAAAAACTACTATACTCAAAATGGGCTGAAATTCAGCCAAAATTCAATATATGGGTTAGAGAAAAAAATTATGTTCATTTATTAGCCGATTTCATATTAAAACAATAATAAATGTGAACGGCTAGATTTTAGTGCTATTGAGAGCTATCGATTGAAATCTTCTGTTTAATGACTAGACTAGACTATAGAGTAGCAATTAAACAAATTATATTATTTCCTTTACTTTTCTAAAAAGATCAGACCACCAAGTGTGGCGAAGGATTAGGCCTGATCCCTACTCATAGATTATTAATAACCAAAAAGGGAATATATTGAAGAGAGACACTACATGCCTAATCTGCATATTTACGTACAAGATGATGATTCAAAAGGTTCAATCCTTGAAAAGCAGTAATCAACACATCAGAAACTATGCTAAGATTGAGCACATTCCTCTCCTTAATTACAATTTGGATGTGGTATAGTAATAGTTGAAATTTAACCTCGGGTGATTCTTGTTGTATACGGGTGGTACCTCGGTTGTGGTTCTTGTTGTGTACAAGGTGGTACCTCATCCATAATTCTTGTTGTTTATCTCATGTTGTAAAGAGTTATTGGTGAAATACTCGTTGTTGTTTTTATTCTTCCTTGTCTTATCAGTTTGGATCCGTATTTGACTTTGGTGGTTCCCTTTAATTGCTTCCATTATGTTATCTATGCTTACAAATTCTGGTATTAGTTTATGTTATTAACTTCTTTCGTATCAGTTATTTCTCCGCCTTCCATTATTTATCGTTATTATATTTTCACACTGTTTATTAGGTCCTACTAGGTATCTTGACCTGGCCTCGTTACTACTCTACAAAGGTTAGGCTTGATATTTACTGGTTACCGTTGTAGTGTACTCATATTATGCCTCTTCACATCGTTTTGTGTAGATTCAGGTACGTCTGCCCATGCCGGACGCTAGAGGTTGATTGAGTAGCTGCCTTTGGAGAACTTTAAGGTATACCTGCTCGACGTCCGCATGCCTCGGAGTCCTCTTCTGTTTTAGACATTCAACTTGTTACTTCTTGTTTCAAACAATATTGAATATCGAGACTATTAATACTTTCTTGTAGAGATTATGACTCCGTTCCACCAGGTTTGGGGAGAGTGTTGGCTATTGAACTGTTGAGTTTAATATTATAGTGTGAAGGTTTTATTTGAAGTTTTAGTAGTATTTTTGTTATTTCTCTATGCATGTTAGGCTTACCTAGTCGTAGAGACTAGATGCCATCATGACATCCTACAGAGGAAAATTGGGGCTGTGACACATCTATCAAGCCAACTCTGCCTATATGAGCTTGCTCATATTATCGACTTCAAGTCTAGATAAAAAACGAAATAGCTAATTCTATGCCCAAATAAAAAAGGAGGATTGCGGCATGTAGCGCTAATAGATTGATAGCCAGTGCACAACTAGTCAATTCATAATGAATTTCATAACACACACACACATATATACATACACAAAATAATTTAAGTCACTTATATTAAGGGAATTCAATAGTTTACCCTACTTGCACAATGTTATTTATGGGGCGAAAGGGATTTAAGTGAACCTCCTTCCATACCGTTTACTTCGTCACTAGTTAGGACATGCTCGTCACCTAGGTACATGTCCTTGGTTCCTGCAATAGAATTAAAATGGAGAAACATGATCAGTGAGAATTCATATAATCGACGTCAACTTGTTTGTACTGAATTGTAAGCTTTTAATTACGGTAATTTTATGCTTGCATGATAAATACCTTATGTTCGTTATTTCATCCCACTTAATTTTCGTAAAAGCTTGCTTTACGAGAATTTGTACATAGATTATATATTTATCGGCTATTTTTAATTTAAGCGGCTGAGGGAGCTACAATTAGGCGCAGTTCATTACCGTTTTTGCCATCAATAAACACAAGCACTGTTTTGTTTCTTAGGTGGCATAAGGAAGACTAAATAATCTCATCATATATTATACATAAATCAGTCAATGCAATTTAACCAATATGTTAGGATCGAAAACTCGGGTAATGCGTAATTTAGCCAAACAACGGTATAATGGCAATAACAAAGACAATGAAAGTTGATAACAATGACAATTAAAGTAGATAAAGAAGACAAAAATTTAACGTGGTTCGGTCAAAGTGACCTACGTCCACAAGCAGAGATGAGCAATTTACTATAACAATAAGAATACAAAAGAGAGTATAAAATTAGAGTAAACACTCTAATTAATCCCAAATACCCTAAGAGAATAACCTCACAAGATCACTCCAAAGAAAGGATTCACACAAGTACTTCCCAACACTAACTCTCATACAAAACACTCTTAATAAAGGAAGAAAGGAAGAAACAAGAATTGAAGACAAGTCTTGTTGGTGTGTCTAAAATGAACTAATGGCCTTCCCTTTTATAGGCAAAAAAGTCTTGGTCTCTTAGGTGTAAAAGAAGAGATACAACTTGTGCAAATGATGTCCAACACACAATGCAATATTTTTGGGTCCCAAAGAATATTGCCAACAAAGTCTACATTTTGCAAAGATACTTATGTTTATGTGAGATGGACTCCATTAGCCAAAATATTGGCCATAATTACAAATCTCTACCTTGGCATAATTTTGGCTGATATAGTAAATTTTCTCCACCTTCTCCGCAAAAGCCCCAATGGGCATATGTCAAAATTTAATGCCATCAAAATCAGACAAGTTGTCTGATACCGAAAATGTAGTAAGGCCTATAACAGTGGATCCCAATAAAGTACACAATGAACTAGATCTGTGTGCTTTCATGATCACACGAGCACCATGAGAAACTTTCAGAACTCCACCTTCACCTGTGTACTTGCACCCAAGAGATTCTAGAGTGCCCAAAGAGATGAGATTTTTCTTCAAGTCAGGGGCATGTCTAACATTAGTGAGAATTCTCACCACACCATCGTGTATTTTGATTCGGACTGTACCTTTTCCAAAAATATTGCAGGCAGCATTGTTGCCCATCAAGACAACTCTACCTCCAATAGATTCATATGTGGTAAATAAATACCGATTGTGACACATATGATAAGAACAACCCGAATCTAAAATCCACTCATTGTTAGATTTGAAACTATTATTAGTTGCTAAAAAAATAGTTCCCTTAGTCTCATCAGCAGCTACACTTGCTTCGGCAGTGTCAGTATTTTTGTGCTCATTTTTCCTTTCCTTATGCTTTTCTTTATTTTTCAGCTTATAGCATTCAGAGATATTGTGACTTTTCTTATGACAATAGCGACACTCTAAATTATTGTATCTAGATATGGAGTCGGATTTACCCCTAACAAACAAGCCAACTTTCGCTTGAGTTCCACTAGCTTCCCCAGTAATATCACTATCTATCTATTATTTTAATTTTAAAATAGATTTAATATCCTTATAAGATATATTATCCTTTGCATAAAGCATAGTATCTCTTATATGCTTAAAAGATGGGGGTAGAGAACAAAGCAGTAACACGGCTTGATCCTCATCTTTAATTTCAACATCTATATTACTCAAATCCATAAGAATGGAATCAAAGGTGTCAAGATGAGAGAGAATAGAGGTACCTTCTCCCATACGAATTGTATAAAGCTTCTGCTTCAGGTAAAGTCTATTTTCTATCGTCCTCTTCATATATAAGGTTTTCAATTTTTTCCACATGCCTTTAGCTGTGATTTCTACAGAAACTTCACGTAAAACCTCATTTGAGAGATTTAAATAAATACCTGCTTTTGTCTTTTTGTCTATGATGGCAAACTCCTCGTCCGTTATTTTATCCGACTTCTTCTCCTTTCCTTGCAATGCCAAGTCTAAGCCATCCTGAATTAGGATAGCTTTCAACTTTAATTGCCACATTCCGAAGTTTGCACTTCGGTCAAATTTCTCAACATAGGTCTTTGTTAGAGTCATTTTGGCTATTGAAACTAACTCGGTTAGATCCAGCTCTGATACCAATTTGTTAGCATCGGGAACTCGAGTAGTGCGGAATTTAGCCAAACAACGGTATAATGGCAATAACAAAGACAATGGAAGTTGATAGCAACGACAATTAAAGTAGATAAAGAAGACACAAATTTAACGTAGTTCGGTCAAAGTGACCTACGTCCACAAACATAGAGGAGCAATTTACTATAACAATAAGAGTACAAAAGAGAGTACAAAATTAGAATAAATACTCTAATTAATCTCAAATACCCTAAGAGAATAACCTCACAAGATCACTCCAAAGAAAGGGTTCACACAAGTGCTTCCCAACACTAACTCTCATACAAAACATTCTTAATAAAGGAAGAAAGGAAGAAACAAGAATTGAAGACCATTTTTATATTTTTCGTAAATACGGGTCTCAGCCCATTTTCATATTTTCACGGCACCTCGTGCCCATAATTAAATCATCATATTTCCCCAGCACCTCGTGCCCTCATTTCATATCACAACTGCACGGACAATTCACGTGTCAATTATCATTATCATTTCATCACAGCACCTCGTGCCCATATTTTATATCACAATTGCACGGACAATTCACGTGCCAAATATCTTCATTATTTACTCACGACACCTCGTGCCCACATTTTATTTTATAAACCGCCTTGCAATAGCCACAGGCTCTTAATTTCAACATAAATCAGATTGTTATCAATTTACCAACAACAAGACAAATGGCACAAGGTATAAAAATAAACACAAGAAAATCACAACATCACATGAAATTATCAACACCACAACCCCACATCATCACATATCGTCCCTGATAATAGCCACCTTTATCGCTCATATTGCCACCTTTATCACTCTTATAGCCACCCTTATTGCTCTGCCCAGACAATATCAATAGCCACCCTTATCGCTCCTATTTCCACCATTATTGCTCCTATAGCCACCCTTATCGCTCCGCCCAAACAATATTCTAACAACCACAATAACAGTAAAATGTCACCCTTATACCCACATAATATCAACGGTGAAATGTCACCCTTATCTCCCCAAAATAACAACTCACACAACACAATAATTTACATGAGAAATTAACACGACAACATAATAAAATCAATTCATATCACAATTTGCCCAATGGCCACAACCAAATTACAAAGATATAACAAAATCAATTAATTTCACAACAAATAGCCCAAGGCTCCACACAATATATATATAACACCCAAAAACAATCAATAGAAATATAAATTACTCAGCATAAAGCAAAACCTTCATTAATGCAAACTTAGATAATTATATAATCACTTATTCTTAAGCTCATTTAAATTAATTATTTGCATAAGATTCATATTAGAATTAATTTCCAAGAAATATTAAACCAACAATACTCACGAAATTTCATAAATATTTCAAGTAACAATCACATCAACTTATTATATAAAAATAAATTCAACAATAAGGATTTAGGCATGGCAAACAGATGATTTAATAGTTATCCACAATTTTCTAATTTACTACACAATAATGCCTAAGACTTTAATTCAATAAATTTTGCACGTATAAGCCCGAGTACGTACTCGTCACCTCGCGTACACTGCTTTTCACATTTCACAAATGGCACATAAGACTCAATGCCTAAGGGGTAATTCCCCCACTCGAGGTTAAGCAAGACACTTACCTTTTCGAAGTTAGGCCGATATTCCAAAATAGCATTCTTGCTTGAATTGGCCTCAGGACAGCTCAAATCTATCCAAATTAATTGTATAACTTCATTAAAATTCATCGGAAACAATTCCGGATAATAATACGTCGACTTAAAATTTTATTCCAAAAAGTCAAAAAAAGTCAACGCGGGGCCCGCCTCTAGGAACCCGACAAAAGTTTTATGAAATCCGAACACCCACTCCGATATGAGTTCAATCATACCAATTTTATTAAATTCCGACAACAACTCGACCTCCAAATCTTAAATTTTTGTTTTTGGAAGATTTTTCAAAAATCTTGATTTCTTCCATTTAAATCTAAATTAAACGATGAAAATAACCATAGATTCATGAAATATAATCACTTTCGGATATAGAATACTTACCCCAGTCGAAGTCGTGAAGAAATCCTTAAAATCGCCCAAAATCCGAGCTCCAATAATCCCAGTCGAAATGAAGAAATGACAGATTTTCAATTTTCAATCCTTAAGTTTCTGCCCAGGTTCGCAATTGCCATAAATGGTTCGCAATTGCGAATGAACAGTGTTTTCGCATTTTCATAAATGGTTCACAATTGCCATAAATGAACAGTGTTTTCGCAATTGCCATAAATGGTTCGCAATTGCGAATGAACAGTGTTTTCGTAATTTCCATAAATGGTTTGCAATTGCCATAATTGAACAGTGTTTTCGCAATTGCCATAAATGAACAGTGGTTTTGCAATTGCCATAAATGGTTCGCAATGGCGAATGAACAGTACCTCACCAGAAACCAGCAAACTCAAACTTCTCCGAAATGATCTAAAACCACCCCGAAACTCATCCGGAACCTCCCGGACACAAACCATATATGAATTTCATTCATAAAATACTCTACGGACCTGCTCGCGCACTCAAAACACTGAAAAGAGGTCGTCTTGACCCGATATTGACCATGGTCAAACTCCCAAATTTCTTAACTTTACTAGTCTTTCAACCAATGATCCAAAAATACACCTAAGCCCCTCGGGACCCGTCAAATCATACCAACAAGTCCTAAAACATCATACGATCTTAGTCGAAACTTTAAATTACATCAAACAATTCTAGAACCACGAATCATACCCCAATTCAAGCTTAATGAGACTAAGAAATTCCATCTTCTATATTTAATGCCAAAACCTATCAAATCACGTCCGATTGACCTCAAATTTTGCACACAAGTCATTAATGACATAATGGACATATACAAATTTTTAGAACTGGATTCCGACCCCGATATCAAAAAGTCAACTCCCCGATCAAACTTTTCAAAAATTCTATTTTCGCCATTTCAAGCCAAATTCCACTACGGACTTTCAAATAATTTTTCGGACACACTCCTACGATCAAAATCACCATACAGAGCTATTGGAACCATGAGAATTTGAATCCGAGATCGTTTATTCAAAAGTTAACTCTCCGGTCAACTCTTTCCATTTATGCTTCTAAATAAGGATTGTTCTTTTAATTTAATTCCGAATCTTCAGTAAATCAAACTCGACCACACCCGTGGGTCATAATTTATATTGCGAAGCTGCTCGAGACCTTAAGTCACTGAACGGGGCGTTAATTCTTAAAACGACAAGTCGGGTCGTTACAGGAACCAAGTGTTCCGATTTCAACCCGAACACTACCAGATCCCAAACCAACCATCCCCGCAATTCATAATTTAATATAAGCACATACAGGGAGTTTTATTTAGGGGAACGGGGTTTTAAAAGTTAAAATGACCGGTTGGATCATTAAACATAACACTACGAACTCAAATATATGATTTATTCCAAATTACATGTCCAATTTCGTGGTAAAAATTCAAAAATACCAATTTCTAGGTTTCTTTCAAAATCTCACAATTTTTACCAATTTTCATGCTTGAATCCATATAAAAATCATGTATTTAACTCACAATGTGAAGAAATCACTTACCTCATTATAGTTGATGAAGATGGCACTCCAAAATCGGCTCCCATGGATGAAATGAGATGAAAATAGGCCAAACCCCCATTTTTATAAAAACTTCACAGCCCAGACGACTTTTCGCATATGCGGTCATCGACCGCTGCTGCGGAAGATTCCTTGCTTCTGCGGAAAACCACTGCCAGCAGACCATCGCACCTACGGATATTCTTCTGCTCCTGCGCAACCGCAGGTGCGACACACCCAAGCGCATTTGGGAAAATTTCCGCACCTGCGGCCCTGACCTCGCTTCTGCGCATTCGCAGGTGCGCTGCTCAACTTCGCTTTTGCGACCTCATGCCCAGGCTTCCCAAGCCACTTCTACGGACCTCACCTCGCTTCTGCGAGGTCGCTTCTGTGACCAAACTTTCGTAGAAGCGGTTACACCAGCTGCTGCCCAGCTTCAGTATCTCCTAAGTCCAAAATGAAACTGTTATCCATTCGGAATCCACCCGAGGCCCTCGGAACCTTAACTAAATATACCAACACGTCCTAAAATACATTACGAACTTAGTTGTGCCTTCAAATAACATCAAACAATGCTAAAACCACGAATCACACCCTACTTCAAGCTTAATGAACTTTAAAACTTCAAAATTCTACATTCAACGCGTAAACCTATCAAATGAAGTCCGATTGACCTCCAATTTTGCACACAGGTCATAATTGATATTACGGACCTATTCTCACTTTCAGAATCGGAATCCGACCCCGATATCAAAAAGTCTCCTCCCGGTCAAACTTCTCGAAAATCCTCAAAATTTCCCACTTTCGTCAATTGATGTCGGAATGACCTACGGACCTCAAAATTAACATCCGGACACGCTCCTAAAATCAGAATCACCATACGGAACTATTCCCAGGCTCGGAATCCCAAACGAACATCGATAACATCAAAATCCACTCCAACCCCAAACTTAAGAAATTTTTAAACCTTCAAAATGCCAACCTTCCGTAATAAGCACCGAAATATTTCCGAGCCACCCGATTCTCGACCCGAACCTACGCCCAAGTCTGAAATCATCAGACGAACCTATTAGAACCTTCAAATCCTGATTCTGAGGTCGTTTACTCAAAAGTCACACCTTAGTCAATTCTTCCAACTTAAAGCTTCCGAAATTAGAATTTTTCTTTCTAAATCTACTCCGAACTTTCTGAAATTCCATTCCAACCACAGGCACAAGTCATAGCACCTGAAATGAAGCTACTAAAGGCCTCAAATCGCTAAATGACACACTAGAGCTCAAAACGACCGGTTGGTTCGTTACAAAATATTTGAGTTATTTGGATTATATGTAAATAATCTTTAAATTTAAACCTTCTCGATAAATATAGATAATCATTGGATATTAATTAAAAAACACTACATGAAAATGCATAAACATTTCTCAAATGTCCTAGTTATAATTCTATTTTTCTTTATTGGTACCATTCTCCCCAGTGTCATTGGATCCAAAATGTAGTCAGGAAGCAAAATAATAACTCATATTTATGGCAAAATAATCAAAGGCTGAGACTATGAAGGACTCTTTGGATACGACTTGACTCTTTTACTACTGCTTGAACTCTTACTTGGTGTGTTGATATTTTTTAAAAACTATTTCTATTTTAAAATTTCAATTTCTAAAACTTTATTTTTCAATAATAATTATTTTTATATTAATGTAAGTGAAAATATTATCCTTAATTCAAAACTCATTTTAATCGGCTATCTAAAATTTAAAATATTCTTTAGCCAGTGATTGTTTTCTAGTAAGACTCCATTTTCATATTTGACATTAACCATGTTAAATATCTGAGCTATTTGAATTATATGTAAATAACCTTAAAATTTAAATCTTCTAGAGAATTATAGATAATCGTTAGATATTGATTAAGAACACTACATAAAAAAAGGCTAACATTTTCTCAAATCTCGTAGTGATAATTTTATTTTTGCACCATTCTTATTGGTGTCATTGGAACCTAAAAAAAGTCACAAAGTGAAATAATAACTCGTATTTATGAGCTATGGCAAAGCATAAAGGTTGGCGCAATATGAACGATTCTTTGGTTAGGACGTGACTCTTTTACTACGACTTGAATTCTTATTTGGTATGCTATTATGTTTAAACAAATATTTCTATTTTAAAATTTTAATTTCTAAAATATTATATATTTTTTAATAATGATTATCTTTATAATGATGCAATTAAAGATATTATCGTTAATTTAAAATTCACTTTAATCGGCTATCTAAAAATATAAATGATTCTTTGGCCGGTGAAACTTTATTTCAGTATGACTCCTTTTTGAGTTTACCGATATCTCTAGCTAACAGATTTTGAATTTTGAATACCCTACATATACAGATTTGTTGTTATTTGAATCATTAAATGTTAGATTAATTGATTATTATTATATAACATTGCATATATTATCTTAAAATTGCCAAGTTATTTTTTCTTGACACCATACTTGGCTTAACCTCAATGCAAACTACTTAAATTATATTTAAATTCAAATTCGAATATCATATCAGTTTCCTAGTAATAGTAATTTTTTAAAAAAAAAATGACACACAATGTAAATAAAAACAAATATCTAAGATATCCTTATCTTATAATCTATGTATTTGAGTTAAAAAAAATATTTGAAATCGATGAGATCGGCATCCAAATTATTTACACTCAACAAAGATGAAACAGAAGAAGAAATTCATTGTCGTCTCTTATTTCTGGTTTTTAGATTTTTCATACATATTTTTCTATATTTACTTTCTTTTATCTTATTTTGTATGTCTTTATTTATTTTGTTACAAAAAAATAATTTATTTCGTAATAAAAGGATGAGTTTTAATAGAAATTGTCTACATAAAAACTTTATTTATATTTTTAGTCTTTGGTTAAAATTCTGTCATATTTTTCGTTTGGCTTTATCTTATCGACCTAAACTTGTGCTCACCCAACCACTTAAATTAAAAAGTTGAGGATGTGTAATTTTTATATAATTCATATATAACAGGTGTATAATCGTGTGTTGTCGGTATATCATCTATGTATATTAGCTATAAAAAATAAATAATAAATCTGGCCGGATATTATGCAATAATCCGTAAGATTTCAGTTTTTTGATTTTATCCATGATATGACTTCTATTATAATTATTTTAAAAATTCTCTACTAAAATTTAAAAATATCTTATCTTTTATTTTAAAAATTATATTATAATTTAAAATATAATCCCAATTCGAAATAATTTGTTTACATTTTAAAAATAACTATTGCACGTCATACCAAATATTTTTTTAAATATACTTTTTATTACACTTGAAAATCGCTATAGAATCTATCAATTAGAAACCAATATCTCTCTTGTTGAATTTGAGAAAAAAAAGCTTTCACATAATCTAATGATTCAAAACTAATATTCTTCAATGAAAAAAATACTATACCCTTGCAATGTTGGTTTGACTGCAGCTAAATGAAGAGGTTTCGGCTTATACCCTTTGTGATGACCCAAAAATGTCATATTTAATTTAAACGTCTATTTCTGTGTTCTATGAAGATGTTGAGACCTTACCTGCTACAAGTTATGTATCACCTGAGTAGTTGATGCTAATGGTGTTCCTTTTCTAGTAATATATTGCTTATGATGCCAGTGTTAGTATTGTTTTCATGTTGTGTTACGTTGATTGGATTATGCATGTGTTGTTAGGATTGGTTTCTCGAATTCTCTGGCAAGTGAATAGGCCCAGTTACAAAGGAAACTCTGGCGCAATTTTTGGAAATTTTGGGAGTTAATAAAAATTCGGGAAATTGAAATGGGTGAAAGAAGAGATAAGTTATGTTATGTGTTTGGGGGAGGACTCTACTTCTCATTTGAGGACTATTAATATTATGAATACCAATTGGATATGATAACAAGTGTACGAGGAATATTATAAGTGATATGGGGTCTAAGGAGAGGCCTAAGTCTAAGTCAAGTTAGAAAATTTCATAATAGACTAAAGTTTCAAATAAGTATGCACAAGACCAAACTTTGAATGAGCATTTCTATCTATATATAAGGAATTATGTGATGATCTATCTATCAAATGAAAGTCTTCGAGTCTAGTTTCTGACTCTTCAAACCGTTCGTCATTTGGACACTCCTACAAGAAGTTATGACCAAATTACCAAATGCTGGCAGAATGCGAGTCTGCGGCCAAATCTGCGATCACCGAAGTGGTTATGCGACCGCAAAATTGGTCGCAGACCTGTCCAGAGAAGCCCATTTTTGGGTACCGATTTTGCGGTGTATTGTGCGACCCGCATACCCATTCTGCGGTCATGCGACCGTAGACCCGATTTCGGAGGGTTAATTTTCCTATTTTCATAACCCGACCCTATTTTGATAAATAGGCTTTGTGGCTTATTTTGGGGCAATTATCTGATGATTTTAGAGAGAAGTGAGAGTATTTTAGAGAGAGAAAGAAGCTCAAGTGCTTTGTTCATCAAAAATCTTGTTCAAGCTTTGAAATCCAATAAGGAATTATCACAAGATCTTCACCCAAGAGGTAAGCTTCTAACCCCTATTCTTCAATTTCGAGTTTGGGTAAAGATGGGTGATTGTGAGTGTGATTCTTGCGTGTGAGAGTATTAGTCATACATGCTTGTACCAATAAGGTTATGGAAAGATTGTTGAGTTCAAATGGGTAAAGATTGGATTGAAAATGGTACGTACAAGGTCGAGTTTGGTTTTCGGAAGGTTCGGAATTAAATCGAAAGAACAATTCTTATTTTTGAAACTTAAATGAAAAGAGTTGACCGGAGTTTGACTTTTGAGCAAACGACTCCGAAATGAAGTTTTGATGATTCCAATAGTTTCATATGGTGATTTCATACTTAGGCATATGTCGAGATTTGGATTTGGAAGTCCGTAGGTCAATTCAGCCCATTTTTGGCGAAATTGGAAAAATTGAAGTTTTAAAATATTTATAAGTTTGACCGAAGGTTGATTTTGTCGATAACGGGTTCAGATTTCGATTTTGGAAATTGGAACAGTTCCATTATGTCATTTCTAATTTGTATGCAAAATTTGAAGTCATTCCGGATTGATTTGATACGTTTCAGCGCAAATTATAGAAGTTGGAAGATTTGAAAACTCATAATTCGATTCGAGACGCAATTCATAATTTCGACGTTGTTCGACATGGTTTGAGGGCTCGACTAAATTCGGTCTTGTTCATGAAAAACCAAAGGAGGATCACGATTCTCCACCGCGACAGATGGATTTGTCCGAGGCATACTTCGTACCTCTTGTAGAAATCCAAGATAACCGGGTCTACCGGGCCCAATGTGAAGGGACAAGTGTAAATACTTAGATACCCCTCCACGTGGGTAGTGATGGCATCTGTAGGCCCGGGGACTACTACGTTCTTACCCACCCAGTTGCAGTCCTCTCGGACCACGGGGAGGATGTCTTCGGTAATGGAGCATATATATCTTGATTTACTTTCACCCCGGCCCTGCACCGACGAGGGCTTCTCAACCTTAAAGTCATCGACAATCGAACAACCCCCGGAAACGAACATTTTCAAAGGAGGCTCGGCAGCCGGTTCATCGGTAGTTGCGCCAGGAGCAGATCTCTCGAGAACGACCACATCGGGAGTGATCTCCTCGATTTCAGCAGTTAATTGCGAAGAAGAAGAAGCAAGTTGTTGGGAAAAAGATTTGGAAGTTTTAGCCATTGCTATCTGGAAAAAGCTTGAAAAATATGAAGATAAATTGGAAGATGAAAAGTGAGGTGCGCTAATTTGGGTAAAAATTAGGTAAAAACTTGCAACTTACTATGAAAGTCTTGAAGAACGGAGATAAAATGTTAGAATGTGAACAAGGGTAGTGATATCCTGAAAACTCGAAGGTAGAAGCTTCGCAAAAAAGTAAAAAATGAACAAAGGAGGAAAGTATTTATAGAGGTTTCACGCCGTTTCGTATTCAGGGATGACCCGCCGATGACTGATGCATGTTTGAAATCATGACGTCACGACTGACGGGACGTTTTGGATTCTTGGTTGTTTCTGTCACGGCGTATTGAAGAATGGATCGAAGTGCATATGTCATTTCTCGTCGTTTCAGTAAATTTACTCTCTGAGAAACGAGGGGACTATCTATATACGGGTGAAACCGAGCCCTTTTGATACTTCGGTTCTCGATGGAGTAAACGGAGCAGAGATATGATCGTAAGAAACCGGAATCGGGGCAAGGAGCTCCTCGAGTCAGGTTCTGGGCAAAACACCTGCCCTCGGAAGAATCGGGGCCACATCCCCCAGGTCCGATTCGAATCCCAAAACTTCGGAGAACATCACGAGATAATCGAGCACGACTAGAGAAGGGTTGTGATATCCGCGCCCAGCCGGATGTCACAGCGTGAATCTCGGCACGTATCGGCAGAAAATATGTGATTAGCAAATGGAAGAATTTTACATTTTATGAAATTGTACTTAGGGTAAAACTCCCCTACTATCTAAATGGTCGTTTGACTATTCATTAGACACATTGTAACACGCATATCAAGGCAATATATTCTTATTTTCTCTTTTATTCAAAAGTTCTTACTTTTGTTCATCAGTTCTTCATTGTTGTGAGCCCGGGATCGAAGGCAGGCATTACATTAAACTGTTACTGAGTCTGAGATCACTCCCTTAATTGGTTTGACAATTTATTACATCATTTATCTGTTTAATCTAACATTATTTATTATTTGTATTGAATTAATCCACATATCCTTAAAACCACATATAAATTTAATTATTATCCGTTTTTATGGTAAACACTAATAATGGTAAATGCGCTTTAGTTAAAATAGCAGTGTAAGTAAGTTTTTCCCATAGTAACAGTTGTACATTATTGTGCACAACATAAAAGAAGTACAATTCGTCCATGCATCTAATAATATCACAACCAAGTTCCAAAGATTAGTAACATATTGTAAAAGATTTAAGGCATATTATGGGGAATATTGATTGAGTGGTTTGTAAATTACATCGTTGATATGGTTCTTGAATTCCTCTGGGAAGCGATACCCATCGCCATGTGTATGTATAGAATAAGCTGCGTTGATTGTCGTCCAAAAAAGATCCTTGCACACTTGTGGCAATTGGCTTTCTTTATTTTGTAGAACCATCCCTAGCAACTCTCTTCTCTTACTTTCCATCATTTCCTTTATCTGTCTTATAGCCTCTTCTTCAGAGATAGTTCCCTGACTTTGTGTTATTAATATTGATACCATATTTGTTGAACTTTCTGCTTGTTCTCTCTGCAAGAACACACGAAATAATAAGGATTAATGTTATAATTATATACTTGTATGTCTACTTGAAAAAAAAGCGTACAAAATAGATTCAACGTGGTCTGATCCTTCTAGCGCGAAAACTTAGTGAGACGAGCTTAATAAGAAGAAAATGAACCAGCAGCACATTATATTATATTAATTTATCAAATATCAATCTAGCCGGACAAGGCTTTGTTTTTGTGTCACTTCTCACTTTCAAATGTAAATTTTAGTAATTTTTGGAATAAAATTTGATTTGAAGAAGTTAGTGTTTCGAAAAAAGAATATTTTATGTAAAATTTTATCTCAGTTCAATATATTGAAAAAAGATTGTTAAAAATCAATAGCCAACATTTGATAAAATATTCTTCTAACGAAGAAAATAATATTACCTTGTAACTGTGTATATCATTAATCAATCGGGCCACAGCAGCTGTACAATTGCATAAGGCACTGACCTCAGAACTTTCTATGACATATAGTGATGTGAGAACAAAACATGGAACACCAATAGTTACACATGCAACAGACAAGTACTCCTCTATGCTTGGGGTAGTTGATTTAATTTTCCAAAGGTCCAATTCCACCAGCATACACTTCAACATATCAATCCACTATAACAAGATATATTTCTAGTCAATCGAAAAGAAAGAAATATAAGCATGAAAAAAAAATTGATTTAGAGAATATATAATAATTAATGTACTTCTTCATACCAAGTTAATAAGGTGATCTTTGACACATCGACCTTGCTTAGTTTCCGCCTTTGCCGCAATTTCCTCTACCATTTTGTAAAGTGCCAAAAAGAAAATTCTAACCCTCTCTGAACGGAATCCGACGGTTGAGTATCCCTCCCATCTATAGTGAAAGTGTTAACATAATATGTGAAAGAGTATGAGTATCTAATCCAAAATTTCAAGGTAATCGGGTGGAGTATCCCAGGACAATTAATTAAACTCTTTTGGAAACTATTACACAACCGATAAGGGACAAGTGTAACATTCTCTAATACTCTCTTGCAACACAGCCTGGTTCTACGGTTTGTTTCTGTTTTGGTTATTATTTTTAACGTAGAAAGAGAAGAGTCTCAACAAATTGTGATCTTCAAGAGTTAAGTAGATTAGGCTCAACATGATAATTGATAAGTTAGGCCATAGCAATGTTAGTGGCTTAATGGTTTGAATGAAAAAAAGAAAGTTTTGGCTCTGATACCATGTGAAAGAATATTAGTATAAATCCAAAACCATAAAGCTATGAATGAAGTAGCCTAGGATCATTTGAACCCTTTTGAAAGCCCGTACAAAATTGATGAGGGACAAGTGTAACATTCTTTATCATAAACT
>NW_027174843.1:0-48000 GCF_000390325.3 Nicotiana tomentosiformis
GTACTGTTCGCTCAGGTTGTTTTACGTAGCATAACCCAGGTAGAACCTTTTCACATAGGGGGATCCAGCTCATAGTTCCGGGTAGAAGTACTCTTCGCTCAGGTTATTTTACGTAGCTTAACCCAGGTAGAACCTTTTCGCCTAGGGTGATCCAGCTCATAGTTTCGGGTAGAAGTACTCTTCGCCCAGGCTTGTTTTTTGTACCTTAACCCAAGTAGAACCTTTTTGCCTAGGGGTATCCAACTCATAGTTCCGGGTAGAAGTACTCTTCGCCCAGGCTTGTTTTTCGTAGCTTAACCCAGGTAGAACCTTCTCGCCTAGGGGGATCCTGCTCATATTACCGAGTAGAAGTACTCTTCGCCCAGGCTTGTTTTTCTTAGCTTAACCTAAGTAGATCCTTTTCGCCTAGGGTGATCCAGCTCATAGTTCCGGGTAGAAGTACTCTTCGCCCAAGCTTGTTTTTGTACCTTAACCCAGGTAGAACCTTTTCGCGTAGGGTGATCCAGCTCATAGTTCCGGGTAGAAGTACTCTTCGCCCAGGCTATTATTTGTACCTTAACCCAAGTAGAACCTTTTCGCCTAGGGGTATCCAGCTCATAGTTCCAGGTAAAAGTACTCTTCGCCCCGTCTTGTTTTTGGTAGCTTAACTCAGGTAGAACCTGTTCGTCTAGGGGGATCCAGCTCATAGTTCCATGTAGAAGTACTCTTCGATCAGGTTGTTTTACGAAACTTAACCCAGGTAGAACCTTTTCGCCTATGGGGATCTAGCTCATAGTTCCGGGTAGAAGTACTCTTCGCCCAGGCTATTTTTCATAGCTTAACTAGGTAGATCCTTTTTGCCTAGCGGGATCCAGCTCATAGTTCCGGGTAGAAGTACTCTTCGCCCAGGCTATTTTTTGTAGCTTAACCCAGGTAGAACCTTTTTGTCTAGGGGGATCCAGCTCATAGTTCCGGGTATAAGTAATCTTCGCCCAGGCTTGTTTTTCGTAGCTTAATCCAAGTAGAACCTTCTCTCCTAGGGGGATCCTTCTCATATTTTCGGGTAGAAGTACTCTTCGATCAGGTTGTTTTACGGAGCTTAACCCAGGTTGAACCTTTTCGCCTATGGGGATCTAGCTCATAGTTCTGGGTAGAAGTACTCTTCGCCAGGCTGTATTTCATAGCTTAACTAGGTAGAAGCTTTTTGCCTAGGGGGATCCAGCTCACAGTTCCGGGTAGAAGTACTCTTCGCCTAGGCTATTTTTCGTAGCTTAACCCAGGTAGAACCTTTTCGCCTAGGAGGATCCAACTCATAGTTTCGGGTAGAAGTGCTCTTTGCCCATGCTATTTTACGTAGCTTAATCCAGGTAGAACCTTTTTGCCTAGGGGGATCCAGCTCATAGTTCCGGGTAGAAGTACTCTTCGCTCAGGATGTTTTTCGTAGCTTAACCCAGGTACAACCTTTTCACCTAGGGGGATCCAACTCATAGTTTCCGCGTCGAAGTACTCTTCGCTCAGGTTGATTTACGTTGCTTAACCTAGGTAGAACCATTTCGCCTAGAGGTATCCAGCTCATAGTTCCGGGTAGAAGTACTGTTCGCTCAGGTTGTTTTACATAGCATAACCCAGGTAGAACCTTTTCGCCTAGGGGGATCCAGCTCATAGTCCCGGGTAGAAGTACTCTTTGCTCAGGTTGTTTTATGTAGCTTAACCCAGGTAGAACCTTTTTGCCTAGGGGGATCCAGCTGATAGTTTCGGGTAGAAGTAATCTTCGCCCAGGCTTGTTTTTCGTAGCTTAACCAGGGATCTAGCTCATAGTTCTGGGTAGAAGTACTCTTCGCCCAGGCTATTTTTTGTAGCTAAACCCAGGTAGAACCTTTTCTCCTAGCGGGATCCAGCTCATAGTTCCGGGTAGAAGTACTCTTCGCCCAGGCTATTTTTTGTAGCTTAACCCAGGTAGAACCTTTTTGTCTAGGGGGATCCAGCTCATAGTTCCGGGTAGAAGTAATCTTCGCCCAGGCTTGTTTTTCGTAGCTTAACCCAAGTAGAACCTTCTCTCCTAGGGGGATCCTTCTCATATTTCCGGGTAGAAGTACTCTTCGATCAGGTTATTTTACAGAGCTTAACCCAGGTAGAACCTTTTTGCCTATGGGGATCTAGCTCATAGTTCTGGGTAGAAGTACTCTTCGCCAGGCTGTTTTTCATAGCTTAACTAGGTAGAAGCTTTTTGCCTAGGGGGATCCAGCTCATAGTTCCGGGTAGAAGTACTCTTCGCCTAGGCTATTTTTCATAGCTTAACCCAGGTAGAACCTTTTCGCCTAGGAGGATCCAACTCATAGTTTCGGGTAGAAGTACTCTTTGCCCATGCTATTTTATGTAGCTTAACCCAGGTAGAACCTTTTTTCCTAGGGGGATCCAGCTCATAGTTCCGGGTAGAAGTACTCTTCGCTCAGGATGTTTTTCGTAGCTTAACCCAGGTACAACCTTTTCACCTAGGGGGATCCAGCTCATAGTTTCCGCGTCGAAGTACTCTTCGCTCAGGTTGATTTACGTTGCTTAACCTAGGTAGAACCTTTTCGCCTAGGGGTATCCAGCTCATAGTTCCGGGTAGAAGTACTGTTCGCTCAGGTTGTTTTACGTAGCATAACCCAGGTAGAACCTTTTCGCCTAGGGTGATCCAGCTCATAGTCCCGGGTAGAAGTACTCTTCGCTCAGGTTGTTTTATGTAGCTTAACCCAGGTAGAACCTTTTTGCCTAGGGGGATCCAGCTAATAGTTTCGGGTAGAAGTAATCTTCGCCCAGGCTTGTTTTTCGTAGCTTAACCAGGGATCCAGCTCATAGTTTTGGGTAGAAGTACTCTTCGCCCAGGCTATTTTTTGTAGCTTAACCCAGGTAGAACCTTTTCTCCTAGCGGGATCCAGCTCATAGTTCCGGGTAGAAGTACTCTTCGCCCAGGCTATTTTTTGTAGCTTAACCCAGGTAGAACCTTTTTGTCTAGGGGGATCCAGCTCATAGTTCCGGGTAGAAGTAATCTTCGCCCAGGCTTGTTTTTCGTAGCTTAACCCAAGTAGAACCTTCTCTCCTAGGGGGATCCTTCTTATATTTCCGGGTAGAAGTACTCTTCCATCAGGTTGTTTTACGGAGCTTAACCCAGGTAGAACCTTTTCGCCTATGGGGATCTAGCTCATAGTTCTGGGTAGAAGTACTCTTCGCCAGGCTGTTTTTCATAGCTTAACTAGGTAGAAGCTTTTTGCCTAGGGGGATCCAGCTCATAGTTCCGGGTAGAAGTACTCTTCGCCTAGGCTATTTTTCGTAGCTTAACCCAGGTAGAACCTTTTCTCCTAGGAGGATCCAACTCATAGTTTCGGGTAGAAGTACTCTTTGCCCATGCTATTTTACGTAGCTTAATCCAGGTAGAACCTTTTTGCCTAGGGGTATCCAGCTCATAGTTCCGGGTAGAAGTACTGTTCGCTCAGGTTGTTTTACGTAGCATAACCCAGGTAGAACCTTTTCGCCTAGGGGGATCCAGCTCATAGTCCCGGGTAGAAGTACTCTTTGCTCAGGTTGTTTTATGTAGCTTAACCCAGGTAGAACCTTTTTGCCTAGGGGATCCAGCTGATAGTTTCGGGTAGACGTAATCTTCGCCCAGGCTTGTTTTTCGTAGCTCAACCAGGGATCCAGCTCATAGTTCCGGGTAGAAGTACTCTTCGCCCAAGCTTGTTTTTTGTACCTTAACCCAGGTAGAACCTTTTCGCCTAGGGTGATCCAGCTCATAGTTCCGGGTAGAAGTACTCTTCGCCCAGGCTATTTTTTGTAGCTTAACCCAGGTAGAACCTTTTTGTCTAGGGGGATCCAGGTCATAGTTCCAGGTAGAAGTAATCTTCGCCCAGGCTTGTTTTTCGTAGCTTAACCCAAGTAGAACCTTCTCTCCTAGGGGGATCCTTCTCATATTTCCGGGTAGAAGTACTCTTCGATCAGGTTGTTTTACGGAGCTTAACCCAGGTAGAACCTTTTCGCCTATGGGGATCTAGCTCATAGTTCTGGGTAGAAGTACTCTTCGCCAGGCTGTTTTTCATAGCTTAACTAGGTAGAAGCTTTTTGCCTAGGGGGATCCAGCTCATAGTTCCGGGTAGAAGTACTCTTCGCCTAGGCTATTTTTCGTAGCTTAACCCAGGTAGAACCTTTTCGCCTAGGAGGATCCAACTCATAGTTTCGGGTAGAAGTACTCTTTGCCCATGCTATTTTATGTAGCTTAACCCAGGTAGAACCTTTTTGCCTAGGGGGATCCAGCTCATAGTTCCGGGTAGAAGTACTCTTCGCTCAGGATATTTTTCGTAGCTTAACCCAGGTACAACCTTTTCACCTAGGGGGATCCAGCTCATAGTTTCCGCGTCGAAGTACTCTTCGCTCAAGTTGATTTACGTTGCTTAACCTAGGTAGAACCTTTTCGCTTAGGGGTATCCAGCTCATAGTTCCGGGTAGAAGTACTGTTCGCTCAGGTTGTTTTACGTAGCATAACCCAGGTCGAACCTTTTCGCCTAGGGGGATCCAGCTCATAGTCCCGGGTAGAAGTACTCTTCGCTCAGGTTGTTTTATGTAGCTTAACCTAGGTAGAACCTTTTTGCCTAGGGGGATCCAGCTGATAGTTCCGGGTAGAAGTAATCTTCGCCCAGGCTTGTTTTTCGTAGCTTAACCAGGGATCCAGCTCATAGTTCTGGGTAGAAGTACTCTTCGCCCAGGCTATTTTTTGTAGCTTAACCCAGGTAGAACCTTTTCTCCTAGCGGGATCCAGCTCATAGTTCCGGGTAGAAGTACTCTTCGCCCAGGCTATTTTTTGTAGCTTAACCCAGGTAGAACCTTTTTGTCTAGGGGGATCCAGCTCATAGTTCCGGGTAGAAGTAATCTTCGCCCAGGCTTGTTTTTCGTAGCTTAACCCAAGTAGAACCTTCTCTCCTAGGGGGATCCTTCTCATATTTCCGGGTAGAAGTACTCTTCGATCAGGTTGTTTTACGGAGCGTAACCCAGGTAGAACCTTTTCGCCTAGGAGGATCCACCTCTTAGTTTCGGGTAGAAGTACTCTTTGCCCATGCTATTTAACGTAGCTTACCCCTGGTAGAACCTTTTCGCCTAGGGGGATCCAGCTCATAGTTCCGGGAAGAAGTACTCTTCGCTCAGAATGTTTTTCGTAGCTTAACCCAGGTAGAACCTTTTTGCCTAAGGGGATCCAACTCATAGTTCTGGGTAGAAGTACTCTTTGCCCAGGCTTGTTTTTCGTAGCTTAACCCAGGTAGAACCTTCTCGCCTAGGGGGATCCTGCTCATATTACCGGGTAGAAGTACTCTTCGCCCAGGCTTGTTTTTCTTAGCTTAACCTAGGTAGATCCTTTTCGCCTAGGGTGATCCAGCTCATAGTTCCGGGTAGAAGTACTCTTCGCCCAAGCTTGTTTTTGTACCTTAACCCAGGTAGAACCTTTTCGCCTAGGGTGATCCAGCTCATAGTTCCGGGTAGAAGTACTCTTCGCCCAGGCTATTTTTTGTAGCTTAACCCAGGTAGAACCTTTTTGTCTAGGGGGATCCAGGTCATAGTTCCAGGTAGAAGTAATCTTCGCCCAGGCTTGTTTTTCGTAGCTTAACCCAAGTAGAACCTTCTCTCCTAGGGGGATCCTTCTCATATTTCCGGGTAGAAGTACTCTTCGATCAGGTTGTTTTACGGAGCTTAACCCAGGTAGAACCTTTTCGCCTATGGGGATCTAGCTCATAGTTCTGGGTAGAAGTACTCTTCGCCAGGCTGTTTTTCATAGCTTAACTAGGTAGAAGCTTTTTGTCTAGGGGGATCCAGCTCATAGTTCCGGGTAGAAGTACTCTTCGCCTAGGCTATTTTTCGTAGCTTAACCCAGGTAGAACCTTTTCTCCTAGGAGGATCCAACTCATAGTTTCGGGTAGAAGTACTCTTTGCCCATGCTATTTTACGTAGCTTAATCCAGGTAGAACCTTTTTGCCTAGGGGTATCCAGCTCATAGTTCCGGGTAGAAGTACTGTTCGCTCAGGTTGTTTTACGTAGCATAACCCAGGTAGAACCTTTTCGCCTAGGGGGATCCAGCTCATAGTCCCAGGTAGAAGTACTCTTTGCTCAGGTTGTTTTATGTAGCTCAACCCAGGTAGAACCTTTTTGCCTAGGGGATCCAGCTGATAGTTTCGGGTAGACGTAATCTTCGCCCAGGCTTGTTTTTCGTAGCTCAACCAGGGATCCAGCTCATAGTTCTGGGTAGAAGTACTCTTCGCCCAGGCTATTTTTTGTAGCTTAACCCAGGTAGAACCTTTTCTCCTAGCGGGATCCAGCTCATAGTTCCGGGTAGAAGTACTCTTCGCCCAGGCTATTTTTTGTAGCTTAACCCAGGTAGAACCTTTTTCTCTAGGGGGATCCAGCTCATAGTTCCGGGTAGAAGTAATCTTCGCCCAGGCTTGTTTTTCGTAGCTTAACCCAAGTAGATACTTCTCTCCTAGGGGGATCCTTCTCATATTTCCGGGTAGAAGTACTCTTCGATCAGGTTGTTTTACGGAGCTTAACCCAGGTAGAACCTTTTCGCCTATGGGGATCTAGCTCATAGTTCTGGGTAGAAGTACTCTTCGCCAGGCTGTTTTCCATAGCTTAACTAGGTAGAAGCTTTTTGCCTAGGGGGATCCAGCTCATAGTTCCGGGTAGAAGTACTCTTCGCCTAGGCTATTTTTCGTAGCTTAACCCAGGTAGAACCTTTTCGCCTAGGAGGATCCAACTCATAGTTTCGGGTAGAAGTACTCTTTGCCCATGCTATTTTATGTAGCTTAACCCAGGTAGAACCTTTTTGCCTAGGGGGATCCAGCTCATAGTTCCGGGTAGAAGTACTCTTCGCTCAGGATGTTTTTCGTAGCTTAACCCAGGTACAACCTTTTCACCTAGGGGGATCCAGCTCATAGTTTCCGCGTCGAAGTACTCTTCGCTCAAGTTGATTTACGTTGCTTAACCTAGGTAGAACCTTTTCGCTTAGGGGTATCCAGCTCATAGTTCCGGGTAGAAGTACTGTTCGCTCAGGTCGTTTTACGTAGCATAACCCAGGTCGAACCTTTTCGCCTAGGGGGATCCAGCTCATAGTCCCGGGTAGAAGTACTCTTCGCTCAGGTTATTTTATGTAGCTTAACCCAGGTAGAACCTTTTTGCCTAGGGGGATCCAGCTGATAGTTCCGGGTAGAAGTAATCTTCGCCCAGGCTTGTTTTTCGTAGCTTAACCAAGGATCCAGCTCATAGTTCTGGGTAGAAGTACTCTTCGCCCAGGCTATTTTTTGTAGCTTAACCCAGGTAGAACCTTTTCTCCTAGGGGGATCCAGCTCATAGTTCCGGGTAGAAGTACTCTTCGCCCAGGCTATTTTTTGTAGCTTAACCCAGGTAGAACCTTTTTGTCTAGGGGGATCCAGCTCATAGTTCCGGGTAGAAGTAATCTTCGCCCAGGCTTGTTTTTCGTAGCTTAACCCAAGTAGAACCTTCTCTCCTAGGGGGATCCTTCTCATATTTCCGGGTAGAAGTACTCTTCGATCAGGTTGTTTTACGGAGCGTAACCCAGGTAGAACCTTTTCGCCTAGGAGGATCCAACTCTTAGTTTCGGGTAGAAGTACTCTTTGCCCATGCTATTTAACGTAGCTTACCCTTGGTAGAACCTTTTCGCCTAGGGGGATCCAGCTCATAGTTCCGGGAAGAAGTACTCTTCGCTCAGAATGTTTTTCGTAGCTTAACCCAGGTAGAACCTTTTTGCCTAAGGGGATCCAACTCATAGTTCTGGGTAGAAGTACTCTTTGCCCAGGCTTGTTTTTCGTAGCTTAACCCAGGTAGAACCTTCTCGCCTAGGGGGATCCTGCTCATATTACCGGGTAGAAGTACTCTTCGCCCAGGCTTGTTTTTCTTAGCTTAACCTAGGTAGATCCTTTTCGCCTAGGGTGATCCAGCTCATAGTTCCGGGTAGAAGTACTCTTCGCCCAAGCTTGTTTTTTGTACCTTAACCCAGGTAGAACCTTTTCGCCTAGGGTGATCCAGCTCATAGTTCCGGGTAGAAGTACTCTTCGCCCAGGCTATTTTTTGTAGCTTAACCCAGGTAGAACCTTTTTGTCTAGGAAGATCCAGGTCATAGTTCCAGGTAGAAGTAATCTTCGCCCAGGCTTGTTTTTCGTAGCTTAACCCAAGTAGAACCTTCTCTCCTAGGGGGATCCTTCTCATATTTCCGGGTAGAAGTACTCTTCGATCAGGTTGTTTTACGGAGCTTAACCCAGGTAGAACCTTTTCGCCTATGGGGATCTAGCTCATAGTTCTGGGTAGAAGTACTCTTCGCCAGGCTGTTTTTCATAGCTTAACTAGGTAGAAGCTTTTTGCCTAGGGGGATCCAGCTCATAGTTCCGGGGAGAAGTACTCTTCGCCTAGGCTATTTTTCGTAGCTTAACCCAGGTAGAACCTTTTCGCCTAGGAGGATCCAACTCATAATTTCGGGTAGAAGTACTCTTTGCCCATGCTATTTTACGTAGCTTAACCCAGGTAGAACCTTTTTGCCTAAGGGGATCCAGCTCATAGTTCCGGGTAGAAGTACTCTTCGCTCAGGATGTTTTTCGTAGCTTAACCCAGGTACAACCTTTTCACCAAGGGGGATCCGGCTCATAGTTTTCGCGTCGAAGTACTCTTCGCTCAGGTTGATTTACGTTGCTTAACCTAGGTAGAACCTTTTCGCCTAGGGGTATCCAGCTCATAGTTCCGGGTAGAAGTACTGTTCGCTCAGGTTGTTTTACGTAGCATAACCCAGGTAGAACCTTTTCGCCTAGGGGGATCCAGCTCATAGTCCCGGGTAGGAGTACTCTTCGCTCAGGTTGTTTTATGTAGCTTAACCCAGGTAGAACCTTTTTGCCTAGGGGGATCCAGCTGATAGTTTCGGGTAGAAGTAATCTTCGCCCAGGCTTGTTTTTCATAGCTTAACCAGGGATCCAGCTCATAGTTCTGGGTAGAAGTACTCTTCGCCCAGGCTATTTTTTGTAGCTTAACCCAGGTAGAACCTTTTCTCCTAGCGGGATCCAGCTCATAGTTCCGGGTAGAAGTACTCTTCGCCCAGGCTATTTTTTGTAGCTTAACCCAGGTAGAACCTTTTTGTCTAGGGGGATCCAGCTCATAGTTCCGGGTAGAAGTAATCTTCGCCCAGGCTTGTTTTTCGTAAGCTTAACCCAAGTAGAACCTTCTCTCCTAGGGGGATCCTTCTCATATTTCCGGGTAGAAGTACTCTTCGATCAGGTTGTTTTACGGAGCTTAACCCAGGTAGAACCTTTTCGCCTATGGGGATCTAGCTCATAGTTCTGGGTAGAAGTACTCTTCGCCAGGCTGTTTTTCATAGCTTAACTAGGTAGAAGCTTTTTGCCTAGGGGGATCCTGCTCATAGTTCCGGGTAGAAGTACTCTTCGCCTAGGCTATTTTTCGTAGCTTAACCCAGGTAGAACCTTTTCGCCTAGGAGGATCCAACTCATAGTTTCGGGTAGAAGTACTCTTTGCCCATGCTATTTTACGTAGCTTAACCCAGGTAGAACCTTTTTGCCTAGGGGGATCCAGCTCATAGTTCCGGGTAGAAGTACTCTTCGCTCAGGATGTTTTTCGTAGCTTAACCCAGGTACAACCTTTTCACCTAGGGGGATCCAGCTCATAGTTTCCGCGTCGAAGTACTCTTCGCTCAGGTTGATTTACGTTGCTTAACCTAGGTAGAACCTTTTCGCCTAGGGGTATCCAGCTCATTGTTCCGGGTAGAAGTACTGTTCGCTCAGGTTGTTTTACGTAGCATAACCCAGGTAGAACCTTTTTGCCTAGGGGGATCCAGCTCATAGTCCCGGGTAGAAGTACTCTTCGCTCAGGTTGTTTTATGTAGCTTAACCCAGGTAGAACCTTTTTGCCTAGGGGGATCGAGTTGATAGTTCCGGGTAGAAGTAATCTTCGCCCAGGCTTGTTTTTCGTAGCTTAACCAGGGATCCAGCTCATAGTTCTGGGTAGAAGTACTCTTCGCCCAGGCTATTTTTTGTAGCTTAACCCAGGTAGAACCTTTTCTCCTAGCGGGATCCAGCTCATAGTTCCGGGTAGAAGTACTCTTCGCCCTGGCTATTTTTTGTAGCTTAACCCAGGTAGAACTTTTTTGTCTAGGGGGATCCAGCTCATAGTTCCGGGTAGAAGTAATCTTCGCCCAGGCTTATTTTTCGTAGGTTAACCCAAGTAGAACCCTCTCTCCTAGGGGGATCCTTCTCATATTTCCGGGTAGAAGTACTCTTCGATCAGGTTGTTTTACGGAGCTTAACCCAAGTAGAACCTTTTCGCCTAGGAGGATCCAACTCTTTGTTTCGGGTAGAAGTACTCTTTGCCCATGCTATTTAACGTAGCTTACCCCTGGTGGAACCTTTTCGCCTAGGGGGATCCAGCTCATAGTTCCGGGTAGAAGTACTCTTCGCTCAGGATGTTTTTCGTAGCTTAACCCAGGTAGAACCTTTTCGCCTAAGGGGATCCAACTCATAGTTCTGGGTAGAAGTACTCTTTGCCCAGGCTTGTTTTTCATAGCTTAACCCAGGTAGAACCTTCTCGCCTAGGGGGATCCTGCTGATATTACCGGGTAGAAGTTCTCTTCGCCCAGGCTTGTTTTTCTTAGCTTAACCTAGGTAGATCCTTTTCGCCTAGGGTGATCCAGCTCATAGTTCCGGGCAGAAGTACTCGTCGCCCAAGCTTGTTTTTTGTACCTTAACCCAGGTAGAACCTTTTCGCCTAGGGTGATCCAGCTCATAGTTCCGGGTAGAAGTACTCTTCGCCCAGGCTATTTTTTGTAGCTTAACCCAGGTAGAACCTTTTTGTCTAGGGGGATCCAGCTCATAGTTCCGGGTAGAAATAATCTTCGCCCAGGCTTGTTTTTCGTAGCTTAACCCAAGTAGAACCTTCTCTCCTAGGGGGATCCTTCTCATATTTCCGGGTAGAAGTACTCTTCCATCAGGTTGTTTTACGGAGCTTAACCCAGGTAGAACCTTTTCGCCTATGGGGATCTAGCTCATAGTTCTGGGTAGAAGTACTCTTCGCCAGGCTGTTTTTCATAGCTTAACTAGGTAGAAGCTTTTTGCCTAGGGGGATCCAGTTCATAGTTCCGGGTAGAAGTACTCTTCGCCTAGGCTATTTTTCGTAGCTTAACCCAGGTAGAACCTTTTCGCCTAGGAGGATCCAACTCATAGTTTCGGGTAGAAGTACTCTTTGCCCATGCTATTTTACGTAGCTTAACCGAGGTAGAACCTTTTTGCCTAGGGGGATCCAGCTCATAGTTCCGGGTAGAAGTACTCTTCGCTCAGGATGTTTTTCGTAGCTTAACCCAGGTACAACCTTTTCACCTAGGGGGATCCAGCTCATAGTTTCCGCGTCGAAGTACTCTTCGCTCAGGTTGATTTACGTTGCTTAACCTAGGTAGAACCTTTTCGCCTAGGGGTATCCAGCTCATAGTTCCGGGTAGAAGTACTGTTCGCTCAGGTTGTTTTACGTAGCATAACCCAGGTAGAACCTTTTCGCCTAGGGGGATCCAGCTCATAGTCCCGGGTAGAAGTACTCTTCGCCCAGGCTATTTTTTGTACCTTAACCCAAGTAGAACCTTTTCGCCTAGGGGTATCCAGCTCATAGTTCCAGGTAAAAGTACTCTTCGCCCAGTCTTGTTTTTAGTAGCTTAACTCAGGTAGAACCTTTTCGTCTAGGGGGATCCAGCTCATAGTTCCATGTAGAAGTACTCTTCGCCCAGGCTGTTTTTCATAGCTTAACCAGGTAGAACCTTTTTCCCTAGGGGGATCTAGCTCATAGTTCCGGGTAGAAGTACTCTTCGCCCAGGCTATTTTTTGTAGCTTAACCCAGGTAGAACCTTTTCGACTAGGAGGATCCAACTCATAGTTTCGGGTAGAAGTACTCTTTGCCCATGCTATTTAACATAGCTTACCCCTGGTAGAACCTTTTCGCCTAGGGGGATCCAGCTCATAGTTCCGGGTAGAAGTACTCTTCGCTTAGGATATTTTTCGTAGCTTAACCCAGGTAGAACCTTTTCGCTAAGGAGATCCAGCTTATAGTTCCGGGTAGAAGTACTCTTTGCCCAGGCTTGTTTTTCGTAGCTTAGCCCAGGTAGAACCTTTTCGCCTATGGGGATCTTGCTCATAGTTCCGGGTAGAAGTACTCTTCGCCGAGGCTGTTTTTCATAGCTTAACTAGGTAGAACCTTTTTTCCTAGGGGGATCCAGCTCATAGTTCCGGGTAGAAGTACTCTTCGCCCAGGCTATTTTTTGTAGCTTAACCGAGGTAGAACCTTTTCGCCTAGGAGGATCCAACTCATAGTTTCGGGTAGAAGTACTCTTTGCCCATGCTATTTTATGTAGTTTAGCCCAGGTAGAACCTTTTTGCCTAGGGGGATCCAGCTCATAGTTCCAGGTAGAAGTACTCTTCGCTCAGGATGTTTTTCGTAGCTTAACCCAGGTAGAACCTTTTCGCCTAAGGGGATCCAGCTCATAGTTCCGGGTAGAAGTACTCTTCGCCCAGGCTTGTTTTTCGTAGCTTAACCCAGGTAGAACCTTTTCGCCTATGGGGATCTAGCTCATAGTTCCGGGTAGAAGTACTCTTCGCCCAGGCTGTTTTTCATTGCTTAACTAGGTAGAACCTTTTTGCCTAGGGGGATCCAGCTCATAGTTCCGGGTAGAAGTACTCTTCGCCCAAGCTATTTTTTGTAGCTTAACCCAGGAATTACCTTTTCGCCTAGGAGGATCCAACTCATAGTTTCGGGTAGAAGTACTCTATGCCCATGCTATTTTACGTAGTTTAACCCAGGTAGAACCTTTTTGCCTAGGGGGATCCAGCTCATAGTTCCGGGTAGAAGTACTCTTCGCTCAGGATGTTTTTCGTAGCTGAACCCAGGTACAACCTTTTCACATAGGGGGATCCAGCTCATATTTTTCGGGTCGAAGTACTCTTCGCTCAGGTTGATTTACGTTGCTTAACCCAGGTAGAACCTTTTCGCCTAGGGGTATCCAGCTCATAGTTCCGGGTAGAAGTACTATTCGCTCAGGTTGTTTTACGTAGCATAACCCAGGTAGAACCTTTTCGCATAGGGGGATCCAGCTCATAGTTCCGGGTAGAAGTACTCTTCGCTCAGGATATCTTTTGTAGCTTAACCCAGGTAGAACCTTTTCGCCTAAGGGGATCCAGCTCATAGTTCCGGGTAGAAGTACTCTTCGCCCAGGCTTGTTTTTCGTAGCTTAACCCAGGTAGAACCTTTTCGCCTATGGGGATCTAGCTCATAGTTCCGGGTAGAAGTACTCTTCGCCCAGGCTGTTTTTCATTGCTTAACTAGGTAGAACCTTTTTGCCTAGGGGGATCCAGCTCATAGTTCCGGGTAGAAGTACTCTTCGCCCAAGCTATTTTTTGTAGCTTAACCCAGGAATTACCTTTTCGCCTAGGAGGATCCAACTCATAGTTTCGGGTAGAAGTACTCTATGCCCATGCTATTTTACGTAGTTTAACCCAGGTAGAACCTTTTTGCCTAGGGGGATCCAGCTCATAGTTCCGGGTAGAAGTACTCTTCGCTCAGGATGTTTTTCGTAGCTGAACCCAGGTACAACCTTTTCACATAGGGGGATCCAGCTCATATTTTTCGGGTCGAAGTACTCTTCGCTCAGGTTGATTTACGTTGCTTAACCCAGGTAGAACCTTTTCGCCTAGGGGTATCCAGCTCATAGTTCCGGGTAGAAGTACTATTCGCTCAGGTTGTTTTACGTAGCATAACCCAGGTAGAACCTTTTCGCATAGGGGGATCCAGCTCATAGTTCCGGGTAGAAGTACTCTTCGCTCATGATGTTTTATGTAAATTAACCCAGGTAGAACCTTTTCGCCTATGGGGATCTAGCTCATAGTTCCGGGTAGAAGTACTCTTCGCCCAGGCTATTTTTTGTACCTTAACCCAAGTAGAACCTTTTTGCCTAGGGGTATCCAACTCATAGTTCCGGGTAAAAGTACTCTTCGCCCAATCTTGTTTTTAGTAGCTTAACTCAGGTAGAACCATTTCGTCTAGGGGGATCCAGCTCATCATTCCGGGAAGAAGTACTCTTCGATCAGGTTTTTTTACGGAGCTTAACCTAGGTAGAACCTTTTCGGCTATGGGGATCTAGCTCATAGTTTCGGGTAGAAGTACTCTTCGCCCAAGCTGTTTTTCATAGCTTAACCAGGTAGAACTTTTTTGCCTAGGGGGATCTAGCTCATAGTTCCAGGTAGAAGTACTCTTCGCCCAGGCTATTTTTTGTTGCTTAACACAGGTAGAACCTTTTCGACTAGGAGGATCCAACTCATAGTTTCGGGTAGAAGTACTCTTTGCCCATGCTATTTAACGTAGCTTACCCCGGTAGAACCTTTTCGCCTAGGGGGATCCAGCTCATAGTTCCGGGTAGAAGTACTCTTCGCTCAGGTTGTTTTTCGTAGCTTAACCCAGGTAGAACCTTTTCGCCTAAGGGGATCCAGCTTATAGTTCCGGGTAGAAGTACTCTTCGCCCAGGCTTGTTTTTCGTAGCTTAACCCTGGTAGAACCTTTTCGCCTAAGGGGATCCAGCTCCTAGTTCCGGGTAGAAGTACTCTTCGTCCAGGCTTGTTTTTCGTAGCTTAACCCAGGTAGAACCTTTTCGCCTATGGGGATCTTGCTCATAGTTCCGGGTAGAAGTACTCTTCGCCGAGGCTGTTTTTCATAGCTTAACTAGGTAGAACCTTTTTTCCTAGGGGGATCCAGCTCATAGTTCCGGGTAGAAGTACTCTTCACCCAGGCTATTTTTTGTAGCTTAACCCAGGTAGAACCTTTTCGCCTAGGAGGATCCAACTCATAGTTTCGGGTAGAAGTACTCTTTGCCCATGCTATTTTACGTAGTTTAGCCCAGGTAGAACCTTTTTGCCTAGGGGGATCCAGCTCATAGTTCCAGGTAGAAGTACTCTTCGCTCAGGATGTTTTTCGTAGCTTAACCCAGGTAGAACCTTTTCGCCTAAGGGGATCCAGCTCATAGTTCCGGGTAGAAGTACTCTTCGCCCAGGCTTGTTTTTCGTAGCTTAACCCAGGTAGAACCTTTTCGCCTATGGGGATCTAGCTCATAGTTCCGGGTAGAAGTACTCTTCGCCCAGGCTGTTTTTCATTGCTTAACTAGGTAGAACCTTTTTGCCTAGGGGGATCCAGCTCATAGTTCCGGGTAGAAGTACTCTTCTCCCAGGCTATTTTTTGTAGCTTAACCCAGGAATTACCTTTTCGCCTAGGAGGATCCAACTCATAGTTTCGGGTAGAAGTACTCTTTGCCCATGCTATTTTACGTAGTTTAACCCAGGTAGAACCTTTTTGCCTAGGGGGATCCAGCTCATAGTTCCGGGTAGAAGTACTCTTCGCTCAGGATGTTTTTCGTAGCTGAACCCAGGTACAACCTTTTCACATAGGGGGATCCAGCTCATATTTTTCGGGTCGAAGTACTCTTCGCTCAGGTTGATTTACGTTGCTTAACCCAGGTAGAACCTTTTCGCCTAGGGGTATCCAGCTCATAGTTCCGGGTAGAAGTACTATTCGCTCAGGTTGTTTTACGTAGCATAACCCAGGTAGAACCTTTTCGCATAGGGGGATCCAGCTCATAGTTCCGGGTAGAAGTACTCTTCGCTCATGTTGTTTTATGTAAATTAACCCAGGTAGAACCTTTTCGCCTATGGGGATCTAGCTCATAGTTCCGGGTAGAAGTACTCTTCGCCCAGGCTATTTTTTGTACCTTAACCCAAGTAGAACCTTTTTGCCTAGGGGTATCCAACTCATAGTTCCGGGTAAAAGTACTCTTCGCCCAGTCTTGTTTTTAGTAGCTTAACTCAGGTAGAACCATTTCGTCTAGGGGGATCCAGCTCATCGTTCCGGGTAGAAGTACTCTTCGATCAGGTTGTTTTACGGAGCTTAACCTAGGTAGAACCTTTTCGGCTATGAAGATCTAGCTCATAGTTTCGGGTAGAAGTACTCTTCGCCCAAGCTGTTTTTCATAGCTTAACCAGGTAGAACTTTTTTGCCTAGGGGGATCTAGCTCATAGTTCCGGGTAGAAGTACTCTTCGCCCAGGCTATTTTTTGTAGCTTAACCCAGGTAGAACCTTTTTGACTAGGAGGATCCAACTCATAGTTTCGGGTAGAAGTACTCTTTGCCCATGCTATTTAACGTAGCTTACCCCGGTAGAACCTTTTCGCCTAGGGGGATCCAGCTCATAGTTCCGGGTAGAAGTACTCTTCGCTCAGGTTGTTTTTCGTAGCTTAACCCAGGTAGAACCTTTTCGCCTAAGGGGATCCAGCTTATAGTTCCGGGTAGAAGTACTCTTCGCCCAGGCTTGTTTTTCGTAGCTTAACCCAGGTAGAACCTTTTCGCCTAAGGGGATCCAGCTCCTAGTTCCGGGTAGAAGTACTCTTCGTCCAGGCATGTTTTTCGTAGCTTAACCCAGGTAGAACCTTTTCGCCTATGGGGATCTAGCTCATAGTTCCGGGTAGAAGTACTCTTCGCCCAGGCTGTTTTTCATTGCTTAACTAGGTAGAACCTTTTTGCCTAGGCGGATCCAGCTCATAGTTCCGGGTAGAAGTGCTCTTCGCCCAGGCTATTTTTTGTAGCTTAACCCAGGTATAACCTTTTCACCTAGGAGGATCCAACTCATAGTTTCGGGTAGAAGTACTCTTTGCCCATGCTATTTTACGTAGCTTAACCCAGGTAGAACCTTTTTGCCTAGGGGGATCCAGCTCATAGTTCCGGGTAGAAGTACTCTTCGCTCAGGATGTTTTTCGTAGCTTAACCAAGGTAGAATCTTTTCGCCTAAGGGGATCCAACTCATAGTTCTGGGTAGAGGTACTCTTCGCCCAGGCTTGTTTTTCGTAGCTTAACCCAGGTAGAACCTTCTCGCCTAGGGGGATCCTGCTCATATTACCGGGTAGAAGTACTCTTCGCCCAGGCTTGTTTTTCTTAGCTTAACCTAGGTAGAACCTTTTCGCCTAGGGTGATCCAGCTTATAGTTCCGGGTAGAAGTACTCTTCGCCCAGGCTATTTTTTGTACCTTAACCCAAGTAGAACCTTTTCGCATAGGGGTATCCAGCTCATAGTTCCAGGTAAAAGTACTCTTCGCCCAGTCTTGTTTTTAGTAGCTTTACTCAGGTAGAACCTTTTCGTCTAGGGGGATCCAGCTCATAGTTCCATGTAGAAGTACTCTTCGATTAGGTTGTTTTACGGCACTTAACCCAGGTAGAACCTTTTCGCCTATGGGGATCTAGCTCATAGTTCCGGGTAGAAGTACTCTTCGCCCAGGCTATTTTTCATAGCTTAACTAGGTAGATCCTTTTTGTCTAGCGGGATCCAGCTCATAGTTCCGGGTAGAAGTACTCTTCGCCCATGCTATTTTTTGTACCTTAACCCAAGTAGAACCTTTTCGCCTAGGGATATCCAGCTCATAGTTCCGGGTAAAAGTACCCTTTGCCCAGTCTTTTTTTTACTAGCTTAACTCAGGTAGAACCTTTTCGTCTAGGGGGATCCAGCTCATCGTTCCGGATAGAAGTACTCTTCGATCAGGTTGTTTAACGGAGCTTAACCCAGGTAGAACCTTTTCGCCTATGGGGATCTAGCTCATAGTTCTGGGTAGAAATACTCTTCGCCCAGGCTGTTTTTCATAGCTTAACTAGGTAGAAGCTTTTTGCCTAGGGGGATCCAGCTCATAGTGCCGGGTAGAAGTACTCTTCGCCTAGGCTATTTTTCGTAGCTTAACCCTGGTAGAACCTTTTCCCCCAGGAGGATCCAACTCATAGTTTCGGGTAGAAGTACTCTTTGCCTATGCTATATTTCGTAGCTTAACCCAGGTACAACCTTTTCACTTAGGGGGATCCAGCTCATAGTTTCCACGTCGAAGTACTCTTCGCTCAGGTTGATTTACGTTGCTTAACCTAGGTAGAACCTTTTCGCCTAGGGGTATCCAGCTCATAGTCCCGGGTAGAAGTACTCTTCGCTCAGGTTGTTTTATGTAGCTTAACCCAGGTAGAATCTTTTTGCCTAGGGGGATCCTGCTCATATTACCGGGTAGAAGTACTCTTCGCCCAGGCTTGTTTTTCTTAGCTTAACCTAGGTAGATCCTTTTCGCCTAGGGTGATCCAGCTGATAGTTCCGGGTAGAAGTAATCTTCGCCCAGGCTTGTTTTTCGTAGCTTAACCAGGGATCCAGCTCATAGTTCCGGGTAGAAGTACTCTTCGCCCAGGCTATTTTTTGTAGCTTAACCCAGGTAGAACCTTTTCTCCTAGGAGGATCTAACTCTTAGGTTCGGGTAGAAGTACTCTTTGCCCTTGCTATTTAACGTAGCTTACCCCTGGTAGAACCTTTTCGCCTAGGGGGATCCAGCTCATAGTTCCGGGTAGAAGTACTCTTCGCTCAGGATATTTTTCGTAGCTTAACCCAGGTAGAACCTTTTCGCCTAAGGGGATCCAACTCATAGTTCCGGGTAGAAGTACTCTTCGCCCAGGCTTGTTTTTCATAGCTTAACCCAGGTAGAACCTTCTCGCCTAGGGGGATCCTGTTCATATTACAGGGTAGAAGTACTCTTCGCCCAGGCTTGTTTTACGTAGCTTAACCCAGGTAGAACCCTTTTGCCTAGGGTGATCTAGCTCATAGTTCCGGGTAGAAGTACTCTTCGGTCAAATTGTTTTACGTAGCTTAACCCAGGTAGAACCGTTTCGCCTAGGGTGATCCTGCGCATAGTTCCGGGTAGAAGTACTCTTCGCCCAGGCTTGTTTTTCGTACCTTAACCCAAGTAGAACCTTTTCGCCTAGGGGTATCCAGCTCATAGTTCCGGGTAAAAATACTCTTCGCCCAGTCTTGAATTTAGTAGCTTAACTCAGCTAGAACCTTTTCGTCTAGGGGGATCCAGCTCATCGTTCCAGGTAGAAGTACTCTTCGATCAGGTTGTTTTCCGGAGCTTAACCCAGGTAGAACCTTTTCGCCTAGGGGGATCCAGCTCATAGTTCCGGGTAGAAGTACTCTTCGCTCAGGTTGTTTTACGTAGCTTAACCCAGGTAGAACCTTTTTGCCTAGGGGGATCCAGCTCATAGTTCCGGGTAGAAGTACTCTTCGCCCAGGCTTTTTTTTTTGTAGCTTTACCCAGATAGAACCTTTTTGCCTAGGGGGATCCTGCTCATAGTTCCGGGTAGAAGTACTCTTCGCTCAGATTGTTTTACATAGCTTAACCCAGGTAGAACCTTTTCGCCTAGGGTGATCCAGCTCATAGTTCCGGGTAGAAGTACTCTTCACTCAGGTTGTTTTATGTAGCTTAACCCAGGTAGAACCTTTTTGCCTAGGGGGATCCAGCTCATAGTTCCGGGTAGAAGTACTCTTCGCCCAGGCTTGTTATTCGTAGCTTTACCCAGATAGAACCTTTTTGCCTAGGGGGATCCTGCTCATAGTTTCGGGTAGAAGCACTCTTCGCTCAGATTGTTTTACAAAGCTTAACCTAGGTAGATCCTTTTCGCCCAGGGTGATCCAGTTCATAGTTCCGGGTAGAAGTACTCTTCGCCCAGTCTTGTTTTTTGTACCTTAACCCAGGTAGAACCTTTTCGCCTAGGGTGATCCAGCTCATAGTTTCGGGTAGAAGTACTCTTCGCCCAGGCTTATTTTTTGTACCTTAACCCAAGTAGAACCTTTTCGCCTAGGGGTATCCAGCTCATATCCAGGTAAAAGTACTCTTCGCCCAGTCTTGTTTTTAGTAGCTTAACTCAGGTAGAACCTTTTCGTCTAGGGGGATCCATCTCATCGTTCCGGGTATAAGTACTCTTCGATCAGGTTGTTTTACGGAGCTTAACCCAGGTAGAACCTTTGCGCCTATGGGGATCTAGCTCATAGTTCCGGGTAGAAGTACTCTTTGCCCAGGCTGTTTTTCATAGCTTAACCAGGTAGAACCTTTTTGCCTAGGGGGATCCAGCTCATAGTTCCGGGTAGAAGTACTCTTCGCCCAGGCTATTTTTTGTAGCTTAACCCCGGTAGAACCTTTTCGCCTAGGAGGATCCAACTTATAGTTTCGGGTACAAGTACTCTTTGCCCATGCTATTTTACGTAGCTTAACCCAGGTAGAACCTTTTTGCCTAGGGGGATCCAGCTCATAGTTCGGGGTAGAAGTACTCTTCGCTCAGGATGTTTTTCGTAGCTTAACCCAGGTACAAACTTTCACCTAGGGGGATCCAGCTCATAGTTTCCGCGTCGAAGTACTCTTCGCTCAGGTTGATTTACGTTGCTTAACCTAGGTAGAACCTTTTCGCCTAGAGGTATCCAGCTCATAGTTCCGGGTAGAAGTACTGTTCGCTCAGGTTGTTTTACGTAGCATCACCCAGGTAGAACCTTTTCGCCTAGGGGGATCCAGCTCATAGTCCCGGGTAGAAGTACTCTTCGCTCAGGTTGTTTTATGTAGTTTAACCCAGGTAGAACCTTTTTGCCTAGGGGGATCCAGCTCATAGTTCCGGGTAGAAGTAATCTTCGCCCAGGCTTGTTTTTCGTAGCTTAACCCAAGTAGAACTTTCTCTCCTAGGGGGATCCTTCTCATATTTCCTGGTAGAAGTACTCTTCGATCAGGTTGTTTTACGGAGCTTAACCCAGGTAGAACCTTTTCGCCTATAGGGATCTAGCTCATAGTTTCGGGTAGAAGTACTCTTCGCCCAGGCTGTTTTTCATAGCTTAACTAGGTAGAACCTTTTTGCCTAGGGGGATCCAGCTCATAGTTCCGGGTAGAAGTACTCTTCGCCCAGGCTATTTTTTGTAGCTTAACGCATGTAGAACCTTTTTGCCTAGGGTGATCTTCCGGGTAGAAGTACTCTTCTATCAGGTTGTTTTACGGAGCTTAACCCAGGTAGAACCTTTTCGCCTATGGGGATCTAGCTCATAGTTCCGGGTAGAAGTACTCTTCGCCCAAGCTATTTTTCATAGCTTAACCAGGGATCCAACTCATAGTTCCGGGTAGAAGTACTCTTCGCCCAGGCTATTTTTTGTAACTTAACCCAGGTAAAACCTTTTCGCCTAGGAGGATCCAACTCTTAGTTTCGGGTAGAAGTACTCTTTGCCCATGCTATTTAACGTAGCTTACCCCTGGTAGAACCTTTTCGTCTAGGGGGATCCAGCTCATAGTTCCAGGTAGAAGTACTTTTCGCTCAGGATGTTTTTCGTAGCTTAACCCAGGTAGAACCTTTTCGCCTAAGGGAATCCAACTCATAGTTTCGGGTAGAAGTACTCTTCGCCCAGGCTTGTTTTTCGTAGCTTAACCCAGGTAGAACCTTCTCGCCTAGGGGGATCCTGCTCATATTATCGGGTAGAAGTACTCTTAGCCCAGGCTTGTTTAACGTAGCTTAACCCAGATAGAACCTTTTTGCCTAGGGTGATCCAGCTCATAGTTCTGGGTAGAAGTACTCTTCGGTCAAATTGTTTTACGTAGCTTAACCCAGGTAGAACCGTTTCGCCTAGGGTGATCCAGCTCATAGTTCCAGGTAGAAGTACTCTTCGCCCAGGCTTTTTTTTTGTACCTTAACCCAAGTAGAACCTTTTCGCCTAGGGGTATCGAGCTCATAGTTCCGGGTAAAAGTACTCTTCGCCCAGTCTTGAATTTAGTAGCTTAACTCAGGTAGAACCTTTTCGTCTAGGGGGATCCAGCTCATCGTTCCGGGTAGAAGTACTCTTCGATCAGGTTGTTTTACGGAGCTTTACCCAGGTAGAACCTTTTCGCCTATGGGGATCTAGCTCATAGTTCCGGGTAGAAGTACTCTTCGCCTAGGCTATTTTTCATAGCTTAACCAGGTAAAAACTTTTTGCCTAGGGGGATCCAGCTTATAGTTCCGGGTAGAAGTACTCTTCGCCCAGGCTTGTTTTTCGGAGCTTTACCCAGATAGAACCTTTTTGCCTAGGGGGATCCTGCTCATAGTTCCGGGTAGAAGTACTCTTCGCGCAGATTGTTTTACGTAGATTAACCCAGGTAGAACCTTTTCTCCTAGGGTGATCCAGCTCATAGTTCCGGGTAGAAGTACTCTTCACTCAGGTTGTTTTATGTAGCTTAACCCAGGTAGAACCTTTTCGCCTAGGGTGATCCAGCTCATAGTTCCGGGTAGAAGTACTCTTCGCTCAGATTGTTTTACGTAGCTTAACCCAGGTAGAACCTTTTCGCCTAGGGTGATCCAGCTCATAGTTCCGGGTAGAAGTACTCTTCGCCCAGGCTTGTTTTTTGTACCTTAACCCAAGTAGAACCTTTTCGCCTAGGCGTATCCAACTCATAGTTCCGGGTAAAAGTACTCTTGACCTAGTCTTGTTTTTAGTAGCTTAACTCAGGTAGAGCCTTTTCGTCTAGGGGATCCAGCTCATCGTTCCGGGTAGAAGTACTCTTCGATCAGGTTGTTTTACGAAGCTTAACCCAGGTAGAACCTTTTCGCCTATGGGGATCTAGCTCATAGTTCCGGGTAGAAGTACTCTTCGCCCAGGCTGTTTTTCATAGCTTACCCAGGTAGAACCTTTTTGCCTAGGGGGATCTAGCTCAGAGTTCCGAGTAGAAGTACTCTTCGCCCAGGCTATTTTTTGTAGCTTAACCTAGGTAGAACCTTTTCGCCTAGGAGGATCCAACTCATAGTTTCGGGTAGAAGTACTCTTTGCCCATGCTATTTAACGTAGCTTACCCCTGGTAGAACCTTTTCGCCTAGGGGATCCAGCTCATAGTTCCGGGTAGAAGTACTCTTCGCTCAGGTTGCTTTACGTTGCTTAACCCAGGTAGAACCTTTTCGCCTTGGGGTATCCAGCTCATAGTTCCGGGTAGAAGTACTCTTCGCTCAGATTGTTTTATGTAGCTTAACCCAGGTAGAACCTTTTCGCCTAGGGTGATCCAGCTCATAGTTCCGGGCAGAAGTACTCTTCGCTCAGATTGTTTTACGTAGCTTAACCCAGGTAGAACCTTTTCGCCCAGGGTGATCCAGCTCACAGTTCCGGGTAGAAGTACTCTTCGCTCAGATTGTTTTACGTAGCTTAACACAGGTAGAACCTTTTCGCCTAGTGTGATCCAGCTCATAGTTCCGGGCAGAAGTACTCTTCGCCCAGGCTTGTTATTTGTACCTTAACCCAAGTAGAACCTTTTCGCCTAGGGGTATCCAACTCATAGTTCCGGGTAATAGTACTCTTCGCCCAGTCTTGTTTTTAGTAGGTTTACTCAGGTAGAACCTTTTCGTCTAGGGGGATCCAGCTCATCGTTCCGGGTAGAAGTACTCTTCGATCAGGTTGTTTTACGGAGCTTAACCCAGGTAGAACCTTTTCGCCTATGGGGATCTAGCTCATAGTTCCGCGTAGATGTACTCTTCGCCCAGGCTGTTTTTCATAGCTTAACCAGGTAGAACCTTATTGCCTAGGGGGATCCAGCTCATAGTTCTGAGTAGAAGTACTCTTCGCCCAGGCTATTTTTTGTAGCTTAACCTAGGTAGAACCTTTTCGCCTAGGGGGATCCAGCTCATAGTTCTGGGTAGAAGTACTCTTCGCTCAGGTTGTTTTATGCAGCTTAACCAAGGTAGAACCTTTTTGCCTAGGGGGATCCAACTCATAGTTCCGGGTAGAAGTACTCTTCGCTCAGGTTGTTTTATGTGGCTTAACCTAGGTAGAACCTTTTTGCCTGGGGGGATCCAGCTCATAGTTCCGGGTAGAAGTACTCTTCGCCAAGGCTTGTTTTTCGTAGCTTTACCCAGATAGAACCTTTTTGCCTAGGGGGATCCTGCTCATAGTTCCGGGTAGAAGTACTCTTCGCTCAGATTGTTTTACGTAGCTTAACCCAGGTAGAACTTTTTGCCTAGGGTGATCCAGCTCATAGTTCCGGGTAGAAGTACTCTTCGCTCAGATTGTTTTACGTAGCTTAACCCAGGTAGAACCTTTTTGCCTAGGGTGATCCAGCTCATAGTTCTGGGTAGAAGTACTCTTCGCTCAGATTGTTTTACGTAGCTTAGCCCAGGTAGAACCTTTTCGCCTAGGGTGATCCACCTCATAGTTCCGGGTAGAAGTACTCTTCGCCCAGGCTTGTTTTTCGTAGCTTTACCCAGATAGAACCTTTTTGCCTAGGGGGATCCTGCTCATAGTTCCGGGTAGAAGTACTCTTCGCCCAGGCTTGTTTTTTGTACCTTAACCCAAGTAGAACCTTTTCGCCTAGGGGTATCCAACTCATAGTTCCGGGTAAAAGTACTCTTCGCCCAGTCTTGTTTTTAGTAGCTTAACTCAGGTATAGCCTTTTCGTCTAGGGGGATCCAGCTCATCGTTCCGGGTAGAAGTACTCTTCGATCAGGTTGTTTTACGGAGCTTAACCCAGGTAGAACCTTTTTGCCTATGGGGATCTAGCTCATAGTTCCGGGTAGAAGTACTCTTCGCCCAGGCCGTTTTTCATAGCTTAACCAGGTAGAACCTTTTTGCCTAGGGGGATCCAGCTCATAGTTCCGAGTAGAAGTACTCTTCGCCCAGGCTATTTTTTGTAGCTTAACCAAGGTAGAACCTTTTCGCCTAGGGGGATCCAGCTCATAGTTCTAGGTAGATGTACTCTTCCCTCAGGTTGTTTTATGTAGCTTAACCCAGGTAGAACCTTTTTGCCTATGGGGATCAAACTCATAGTTCCGGGTAGAAGTACTCTTCGCCCAGGCTTGTTTTTCGTAGCTTTACCCAGATAGAACCTTTTTGCCTAGGGGGATCCTGCTCATAGTTCCAGGTAGAAGTACTCTTCGCTCAGATTGTTTTACGTAGCTTAACCCAGGTAGAACTTTTTTCCTAGGGTGATCCAGCTCATAGTTCCGGGTAGAAGTACTCTTCGCTCAGATTGTTTTACGTAGCTTAACCCAGGTAGAACCTTTTCGCCTAGGGTGATCTAGCTCATAGTTCTGGGTAGAAGTACACTTCGCTCAGATTGTTTTACGTAGCTTAACCCAGGTAGAACCTTTTCCCCTAGGGTGATCCAGCTCATAGTTCCGGGTAGAAGTACTCTTCGCTTAGATTGTTTTACGTAGCTTAACCCAGGTAGAACCTTTTCGCCTAGTGTGATCCAGCTCATAGTTCCGAGTAGAAGTACTCTTCGCCCAGGCTTGTTTTTTGTACCTTAACCCAAGTAGAACCTTTTCGCCTAGGGGTATCCAACTCATAGTTCCGGGTAAAAGTACTCTTCGCCCAGTCTTGTTTTTAGTAGCTTAACTCAGGTAGAGCCTTTTCGTCTAGGGGGATCCAGCTCATCGTTCCGGGTAGAAGTACTCTTCGATCAGGTTGTTTTACGAAGCTTAACCCAGGAAGAACCTTTTCGCCTATGGGGATCTAGCTCATAGTTCCGGGTAGAAGTACTCTTCGCCCAGGCTATTTTTCATAGCTTAACCAGGTAGAACCTTTTTGCCTAGGGGGATCCAGCTCATAGTTCCGAGTAGAAGTACTCTTCGCCCAGGCTATTTTTTGTAGCTTAACCTAGGTAGAACCTTTTCGCCTAGAGGGATCCAGCTCATAGTTCAGGGTAGAAGTACTCTTCGCTTAGGTTGTTTTATGTAGCTTAACCCAGGTAGAACCTTTTCGCCTAGGGTGATCCAGCTCATAGTTTCGGGTAGAAGAACTCTTCGCCCAGGCTTGTTTTTCGTAGCTTTACCCAGATAGAACCTTTTTGCCTAGGGGGATCCTGCTCATAGTTCCGGGTAGAAGTACTCTTCGCTCAGATTGTTTTACGTAGCTTAACCTAGGTAGATCCTTTTCGCCTAGGGTGATCCAGCTCATAGTTCCGGGTAGAAGTACAGTTCGCTCAGATTTTTTTACGTAGCTTAACCCAGGTAGAACCTTTTCGCCTAGGGTGATCCAGCTCATAGTTCCGGGTAGAAGTACTCTTTGCTCAGATTGTTTTACGTAGCTTAACCCAGGTAGAACCTTTTCGCCTAGTGTGATCCAGCTCATAGTTTCGGGGAGAAGTACTCTTCGCCCATGCTTGTTTTTTGTACCTTAACCCAAGTTGAACCTTTTTGCCTAGGGGTATCCAACTCATAGTTCCGGGTAAAAGTACTCTTCGCCCAGTCGTGTTTTTAGTAGCTTAACTCAGGTAGAGCCTTTTCGTCTAGGGGGATCCAGCTCATCGTTCCGGGTAGAAGTACTCTTCGATCAGGTTGTTTACGGAGCTTAACCCAGGTAGAACCTTTTCGCCTATGGGGATCTAGCTCATAGTTCCGGGTAGAAGTACTCTTCGCCCAGGCTGTTTTTCATAGCTTAACCAGGTAGAACCTTTTTGCCTAGGGGGATCCAGCTCATAGTTCCGAGTAGAAGTACTCTTCGCCCAAGCTATTTTTTATAGCTTAACCTAGGTAGAACCTTTTCGCCTAGGGGGATCCAGCTCATAGTTCTGGGTAGAAGTACTTTTCGCTCAGGTTGTTTTATGTAGCTTAACCCAGGTAGAACCTTTTTGCCTAGGGGGATCCAACTCATAGTTCCGGGTAGAAGTACTCTTCGCCCAGGCTTGTTTTTTGTAGCTTTACCCAGATAGAACCTTTTTGCCTAGGGGGATCCTGCCCATAGTTCCGGGCAGAAGTACTCTTCGCTCAGATTGTTTTACGTAGCTTAACCCAGGTAGAACTTTTTTCCTAGGGTGATCCAGCTCATAGTTCCGGGTAGAAGTACTCTTCGCTCAGATTGTTTTACGTAGTTTAACCCAGGTAGAACCTTTTCGCCTAGGGTGATCCAGCTCATAGTTCCGGGTAGAAGTGCTCTTCGCTCAGATTGTTTTACGTAGCTTAACCCAGGTAGAACCTTTTCGCCTAGGGTGATCCAGCTCACAATTCCGGGTAGAAGTACTCTTCGCTCAGATTGTTTTACGTAGCTTAACCTAGGTAGAACCTTTTCGCCTAGTGTGATCCAGCTCATAGTTCCGGGTAGAAGTACTCTTCGCCCAGGCTTGTTTTTTGTACCTTAACCCAAGTAGAACCTTTTCGCCTAGGGGTATCCAACTCATAGTTCCGGGTAAAAGTACTTTTCGCCCAGTCTTGTTTTTAGTAGCTTAACTCAGGTAGAGCCTTTTCGTCTAGGGGGATCCAGCTCATCGTTCCGGGTAGAAGTACTCTTCGATCAGGTTGTTTTACGGAGATTAACCCAGGTAGAACCTTTTCGCCTATGGGGATCTAGCTCATAGTTCCGGGTAGATGTACTCTTCGCCTAGGCTATTTTTCATAGCTTAACCAGGTAGAACCTTTTTGCCTAGGGGGATCCAGCTCATAGTTCCGAGTAGAAGTACTCTTCGCCCAGGCTATTTTTTGTAGCTTAACCTAGGTAGAACCTTTTCGCCTATGGGGATCCAGCTCATAGTTCTGGGTAGAAGTACTCTTCGCTCAGGTTGTTTTATGTAGCTTAACCCAGGTAGAACCTTTTTGCCTAGAGGGATCCAACTCATAGTTCCGGGTAGAAGTACTCTTCGCCAAGGCTTGTTTTTCGTAGCTTTACCCAGATAGAACCTTTTTGCCTAGGGGATCCTGCTCATAGTTCCTGGTAGAAGTACTCTTCGCTCAGATTGTTTTACGTAGCTTAACCCAGGTAGAACTTTTTGCCTAGGGTGATCCAGCTCATAGTTTCGGGTAGAAGTACTCTTCGCTCAGATTGTTTTACGTAGCTTAACCTAGGTAGAACCTTTTCGCCTAGGGTTATCCAGCTCATAGTTCCGGGTAGAAGTACTCTTCGCTCAGATTGTTTTACGTAGCTTAACCCAGGTAGAACCTTTTCGCCTAGGGTGATCCAGCTCATAGTTCCGGGTAGAAGTACTCTTCGCTCAGATTGTTTTACATAGCTTAATCCAGGTAGAACCTTTTCGCCTAGGGTGATCCAGCTCATAGTTCCGGGTAGAAGTACTCTTTGCGCAGATTGTTTTACGTAGCTTAACCCAGGTAGAACCTTTTCGCCTAGTGTGATCCAGCTCATAGTTCCAGGTAGAAGTACTCTTCGCCCAGGCTTGTTTTTCGTAGCTTTACCCAGATAGAACCTTTTTGCCTAAGGGGATCCTGCCCATAGTTCCGGGTAGAAGTACTCTTCACTCAGATTGTTTTACGTAGCTTAACCCAGGTAGAACTTTTTGCCTAGGGTGATCCAGCTCATAGTTCCGGGTAGATGTACTCTTCGCCCAGGCTTGTTTCTTGTACCTTAACCCAAGTAGAACCTTTTCGCCTAGGGGTATCCAACTCATAGTTCCGGGTAAAAGTACTCTTCGCTTAGGTTGTTTTATGTAGCTTAACCCAGGTAGAACCTTTTCGCCTAGGGTGATCCAGCTCATAGTTCCGGGTAGAAGAACTCTTCGCCCAGGCTTGTTTTTCGTAGCTTTACCCAGATAGAACCTTTTTGCCTAGGGGGATCCTGCTCATAGTTCCGGGTAGAAGTACTCTTCGCTCAGATTGTTTTACGTAGCTTAACCTAGGTAGAACTTTTTGCCTAGGGTGATCCAGCTCATAGTTCCGGGTAGAAGTACTCTTCGCTCAGATTGTTTTACGTAGCTTAACCCAGGTAGATCCTTTTCGCCTAGGGTGATCCAGCTCATAGTTCCGGGTAGAAGTACACTTCGCTCAGATTTTTTTACGTAGCTTAACCCAGGTAGAACCTTTTCGCCTAGGGTGATCCAGCTCATAGTTCCGGGTAGAAGTACTCTTTGCTCAGATTGTTTTACGTAGCTTAACCCAGGTAGAACCTTTTCGCCTAGTGTGATCTAGCTCATAGTTTCGGGTAGAAGTACTCTTCGCCCAGGCTTGTTTTTTGTACCTTAACCCAAGTTGAACCTTTTCGCCTAGGGGTATCCAACTCATAGTTCCGGGTAAAAGTACTCTTCGCCCAGTCGTGTTTTTAGTAGCTTAACTCAGGTAGAGCCTTTTCGTCTAGGGGGATCCAGCTCATCGTTCCGGGTAGAAGTACTCTTCGATCAGGTTGTTTACGGAGCTTAACCCAGGTAGAACCTTTTCGCCTATGGGGATCTAGCTCATAGTTCCGGGTAGAAGTACTCTTCGCCCAGGCTGTTTTTCATAGCTTAACCAGGTAGAACCTTTTTGCCTAGGGGGATCCAGCTCATAGTTCCGAGTAGAAGTACTCTTCGCCCAAGCTATTTTTTATAGCTTAACCTAGGTAGAACCTTTTCGCCTAGGGGGATCCAGCTCATAGTTCTGGGTAGAAGTACTTTTCGCTCAGGTTGTTTTATGTAGCTTAACCCAGGTAGAACCTTTTTGCCTAGGGGGATCCAACTCATAGTTCCGGGTAGAAGTACTCTTCGCCAAGGCTTGTTTTTCGTAGCTTTACCCAGATAGAACCTTTTTGCCTAGGGGGATCCTGCTCATAGTTCCTGGTAGAAGTACTCTTCGCTCAGATTGTTTTATGTAGCTTAACCCAGGTAGAACTTTTTGCCTAGGGTGATCCAGCTCATAGTTTCGGGTAGAAGTACTCTTCGCTCAGATTGTTTTACGTAGCTTAACCCAGGTAGAACCTTTTCGCCTAGGGTTATCCAGCTCATAGTTCCGGGTAGAAGTACTCTTCGCTCAGATTGTTTTACGTAGCTTAACCCAGGTAGAACCTTTTCGCCTAGGGTGATCCAGCTCATAGTTCCGGGTAGAAGTACTCTTCGCTCAGATTGTTTTACGTAGCTTAACCCAGGTAGAACCTTTTCGCCTAGGGTGATCCAGCTCATAGTTCCGGGTAGAAGTACTCTTCGCGCAGATTGTTTTACGTAGCTTAACCCAGGTAGAACCTTTTCTCCTAGTGTGATCCAGCTCATAGTTCCAGGTAGAAGTACTCTTCGCCCAGGCTTGTTTTTCGTAGCTTTACCCAGATAGAACCTTTTTGCCTAAGGGGATCCTGCCCATAGTTCCGGGTAGAAGTACTCTTCACTCAGATTGTTTTACGTAGCTTAACCCAGGTAGAACTTTTTGCCTAGGGTGATCCAGCTCATAGTTCCGGGTAGATGTACTCTTCGCCCAGGCTTGTTTTTTGTACCTTAACCCAAGTAGAACCTTTTCGCCTAGAGGGATCCAGCTCATAGTTCTGGGTAGAAGTACTCTTCGCTTAGGTTGTTTTATGTAGCTTAACCCAGGTAGAACCTTTTCGCCTAGGGTGATCCAGCTCATAGTTCCGGGTAGAAGAACTCTTCGCCCAGGCTTGTTTTTCGTAGCTTTACCCAGATAGAACCTTTTTGCCTAGGGGGATCCTGCTCATAGTTCCGGGTAGAAGTACTCTTCGCTCAGATTGTTTTATGTAGCTTAACCCAGGTAGAACTTTTTGCCTAGGGTGATCCAGCTCATAGTTCCGGGTAGAAGTACTCTTCGCTCAGATTGTTTTACGTAGCTTAACCCAGGTAGATCCTTTTCGCCTAGGGTGATCCAGCTCATAGTTCCGGGTAGAAGTACACTTCGCTCAGATTTTTTTACGTAGCTTAACCCAGGTAGAACCTTTTCGCCTAGGGTGATCCAGCTCATAGTTCCGGGTAGAAGTACTCTTTGCTCAGATTGTTTTACGTAGCTTAACCTAGGTAGAACCTTTTCGCCTAGTGTGATCCAGCTCATAGTTTCGGGGAGAAGTACTCTTCGCCCAGGCTTGTTTTTTGTACCTTAACCCAAGTTGAACCTTTTTGCCTAGGGGTATCCAACTCATAGTTCCGGGTAAAAGTACTCTTCGCCCAGTCGTGTTTTTAGTAGCTTGACTCAGGTAGAGCCTTTTCGTCTAGGGGGATCTAGCTCATCGTTCCGGGTAGAAGTACTCTTCGATCAGGTTGTTTACGGAGCTTAACCCAGGTAGAACCTTTTCGCCTATGGGGATCTAGCTCATAGTTCCGGGTAGAAGTACTCTTCGCCCAGGCTGTTTTTCATAGCTTAACCAGGTAGAACCTTTTTGCCTAGGGGGATCCAACTCATAGTTCCGAGTAGAAGTACTCTTCGCCCAAGCTATTTTTTATAGCTTAACCTAGGTAGAACCTTTTCGCCTAGGGGGATCCAGCTCATAGTTCTGGGTAGAAGTACTTTTCGCTCAGGTTGTTTTATGTAGCTTAACCCAGGTAGAATCTTTTTGCCTAGGGGGATCCAACTCATAGTTCCGGGTAGAAGTACTCTTCGCCCAGGCTTGTTTTTCGTAGCTTTACCCAGATAGAACCTTTTTGCCTAGGGGGATCCTGCCCATAGTTCCGGGCAGAAGTACTCTTCGCTCAGATTGTTTTACGTAGCTTAACCCAGGTAGAACTTTTTGCCTAGGGTGATCCAGCTCATAGTTCCGGGTAGAAGTACTCTTCGCTCAGATTGTTTTACGTAGTTTAACCCAGGTAGAACCTTTTCGCCTAGGGTGATCCAGCTCATAGTTCCGGGTGGAAGTGCTCTTCGCTCAGATTGTTTTACGTAGCTTAACCCAGGTAGAACCTTTTCGCCTAGGGTGATCCAGCTCACAATTCCGGGTAGAAGTACTCTTCGCTCAGATTGTTTTACGTAGCTTAACCTAGGTAGAACCTTTTCGCCTAGTGTGATCCAGCTCATAGTTCCGGGTAGAAGTACTCTTCGCCCAGGCTTGTTTTTTGTACCTTAACCCAAGTAGAACCTTTTCGCCTAGGGGTATCCAACTCATAGTTCCGGGTAAAAGTACTTTTCGCCCAGGTAGAACCTTTTCGCCTATGGGGATCTAGCTCATAGTTCCGGGTAGATGTACTCTTCGCCCAGGCTGTTTTTCATAGCTTAACCAGGTAGAACCTTTTTGCCTAGGGGGATCCAGCTCATAGTTCCGAGTAGAAGTACTCTTCGCCCAGGCTATTTTTTGTAGCTTAACCTAGGTAGAACCTTTTCGCCTATGGGGATCCAGCTCATAGTTCTAGGTAGAAGTACTCTTCGCTCAGGTTGTTTTATGTAGCTTAACCCAGGTAGAACCTTTTTGCTTAGGGGGATCCAACTCATAGTTCCGGGTAGAAGTACTCTTCGCCAAGGCTTGTTTTTCGTAGCTTTACCCAGATAGAACCTTTTTGCCTAGGGGATCCTGCTCATAGTTCCTGGTAGAAGTACTCTTCGCTCAGATTGTTTTACGTAGCTTAACCCAGGTAGAACTTTTTGCCTAGGGTGATCCAGCTCATAGTTCCGGGTAGAAGTACTCTTCGCTCAGATTGTTTTACGTAGCTTAACCCAGGTAGAACCTTTTCGCCTAGGGTGATCCAGCTCATAGTTCCGGGTAGAAGTACTCTTCGCTCAGATTGTTTTACGTAGCTTAACCCAGGTAGAACCTTTTTGCCTAGGGTGATCCAGCTCATAGTTCCGGGTAGAAGTACTCTTCGCTCAGATTGTTTTACGTAGCTTAACCCAGGTAGAACCTTTTTGCCTAGGGTGATCCAGCTCATAGTTCCGGGTAGAAGTACTCTTCGCTCAGATTGTTTTACGTAGCTTAACCCAGGTAGAACCTTTTCGCCTAGGGTGATCCAGCTCATAGTTCCGGGTAGAAGTACTCTTCACTCAGATTGTTTTACATAGCTTAACCCAGGTAGAACTTTTTGCCTAGGGTGATCCAGCTCATAGTTCCGGGTAGATGTACTCTTCGCCCAGGCTTGTTTTTTGTACCTTAACCCAAGTAGAACCTTTTCGCCTAGGGGTATCCAACTCATAGTTCCGGGAAAAAGTACTCTTTGCTCAGATTGTTTTACGTAGCTTAACCCAGGTAGAACCTTTTCGCCTAGGGTGATCCAGCTCATAGTTCCGGGTAGAAGTACTCTTCGCTCAGATTGTTTTACGTAGCTTAACCCAGGTAGAACCTTTTCTCCTAGGGTGATCCAGCTCATAGTTCCGGGTAGAAGTACTCTTCGCGCAGATTGTTTTACGTAGCTTATCCTAGGTAGAACCTTTTCGCCTAGGGTGATCCAGCTCATAGTTCCAGGTAGAAGTACTCTTCGCTCAGATTGTTTTACGTAGCTTAACCCAGGTAGAACCTTTTCGCCTATGGTGATCCAGCTCATAGTTCCGGGTAGAAGTACTCTTCGCTCAGATTGTTTTACGTAGCTTAACCCAGGTAGAACCTTTTCGCCTAGGGTGATCCAGCTCATAGTTCCGGGTAGAAGTACTCTTCGCGCAGATTGTTTTACGTAGCTTAACCCAGGTAGAACCTTTTCGCCTAGTGTGATCCAGCTCATAGTTCCGGGTAGAAGTACTCTTCGCCCAGGCTTGTTTTTTGTACCTTAACCCAAGTAGAACCTTTTCGCCTAGGGGTATCCAACTCATAGTTCCGGGTAAAAGTACTTTTCGCCCAGTCTTGTTTTTAGTAGCTTAACTCAGGTAGAGCCTTTTCGTCTAGGGGGATCCAGCTCATCGTTCCGGGTAGAAGTACTCTTCGATCAGGTTGTTTTACGGAGATTAACCCAGGTAGAACCTTTTCGCCTATGGGGATCTAGCTCATAGTTCCGGGTAGATGTACTCTTCGCCCAGGCTGTTTTTCATAGCTTAACCAGGTAGAACCTTTTTGCCTAGGGGGATCCAGCTCATAGTTCCGAGTAGAAGTACTCTTCGCCCAGGCTATTTTTTGTAGCTTAACCTAGGTAGAACCTTTTCGCCTATGGGGATCCAGCTCATAGTTCCGGGTAGATGTACTCTTCGCCCAGGCTGTTTTTCATAGCTTAACCAGGTAGAACCTTTTTGCCTAGGGGGATCCAGCTCATAGTTCCGAGTAGAAGTACTCTTCGCCCAGGCTATTTTTTGTAGCTTAACCTAGGTAGAACCTTTTCGCCTATGGGGATCCATCTCATAGTTCTAGGTAGAAGTACTCTTCGCTCAGATTGTTTTACGTAGCTTAACCCAGGTAGAACCTTTTTGCTTAGGGGGATCCAGCTCATAGTTCCGGGTAGAAGTACTCTTCGCGCAGATTGTTTTACGTAGCTTAACCCAGGTAGAACCTTTTCGCCTAGTGTGATCCAGCTCATAGTTCCAGGTAGAAGTACTCTTCGCCCAGGCTTGTTTTTCGTAGCTTTACCCAGATAGAACCTTTTTGCCTAAGGGGATCCTGCCCATAGTTCCGGGTAGAAGTACTCTTCACTCAGATTGTTTTACGTAGCTTAACCCAGGTAGAACTTTTTGCCTAGGGTGATCCAGCTCATAGTTCCGGGTAGATGTACTCTTCGCCCAGGCTTGTTTTTTGTACCTTAACCCAAGTAGAACCTTTTCGCCTAGAGGGATCCAGCTCATAGTTCTGGGTAGAAGTACTCTTCGCTTAGGTTGTTTTATGTAGCTTAACCCAGGTAGAACCTTTTCGCCTAGGGTGATCCAGCTCATAGTTCCGGGTAGAAGAACTCTTCGCCCAGGCTTGTTTTTCGTAGCTTTACCCAGATAGAACCTTTTTGCCTAGGGGGATCCTGCTCATAGTTCCGGGTAGAAGTACTCTTCGCTCAGATTGTTTTATGTAGCTTAACCCAGGTAGAACTTTTTGCCTAGGGTGATCCAGCTCATAGTTCCGGGTAGAAGTACTCTTCGCTCAGATTGTTTTACGTAGCTTAACCCAGGTAGATCCTTTTCGCCTAGGGTGATCCAGCTCATAGTTCCGGGTAGAAGTACACTTCGCTCAGATTTTTTTACGTAGCTTAACCCAGGTAGAACCTTTTCGCCTAGGGTGATCCAGCTCATAGTTCCGGGTAGAAGTACTCTTTGCTCAGATTGTTTTACGTAGCTTAACCCAGGTAGAACCTTTTCGCCTAGTGTGATCCAGCTCATAGTTTCGGGGAGAAGTACTCTTCGCCCAGGCTTGTTTTTTGTACCTTAACCCAAGTTGAACCTTTTTACCTAGGGGTATCCAACTCATAGTTCCAGGTAAAAGTACTCTTCGCCCAGTCGTGTTTTTAGTAGCTTAACTCAGGTAGAGCCTTTTCGTCTAGGGGGATCCAGCTCATCGTTCCGGGTAGAAGTACTCTTCGATCAGGTTGTTTACGGAGCTTAAACCAGGTAGAACCTTTTCGCCTATGGGGATCTAGCTCATAGTTCCGGGTAGAAGTACTCTTCGCCCAGGCTGTTTTTCATAGCTTAACCAGGTAGAACCTTTTTGCCTAGGGGGATCCAGCTCATAGTTCCGAGTAGAAGTACTCTTCGCCCAAGCTATTTTTTATAGCTTAACCTAGGTAGAACCTTTTCGCCTAGGGGGATCCAGCTCATAGTTCTGGGTTGAAGTACTTTTCGCTCAAGTTGTTTTATGTAGCTTAACCCAGGTAGAACCTTTTTGCCTAGGGGGATCCAACTCATAGTTCCGGGTAGAAGTACTCTTCGCCCAGGCTTGTTTTTCGTAGCTTTACCCAGATAGAACCTTTTTGCCTAGGGAGATCCTGCCCATAGTTCCGGGCAGAAGTACTCTTCGCTCAGATTGTTTTACGTAGCTTAACCCAGGTAGAACTTTTTGCCTAGGGTGATCCAGCTCATAGTTCCGGGTAGAAGTACTCTTCGCTCAGATTGTTTTACGTAGTTTAACCCAGGTAGAACCTTTTCGCCTAGGGTGATCCAGCTCATAGTTCCGGGTAGAAGTGCTCTTCGCTCAGATTGTTTTACGTAGCTTAACCCAGGTAGAACCTTTTCGCCTAGGGTGATCCAGCTCACAATTCCGGGTAGAAGTACTCTTCGCTCAGATTGTTTTACGTAGCTTAACCTAGGTAGAACCTTTTCGCCTAGTGTGATCCAGCTCATAGTTCCGGGTAGAAGTACTCTTCGCCCAGGCTTGTTTTTTGTACCTTAACCCAAGTAGAACCTTTTCGCCTAGGGGTATCCAACTCATAGTTCCGGGTAAAAGTACTTTTCGCCCAGTCTTGTTTTTAGTAGCTTAACTCAGGTAGAGCCTTTTCGTCTAGGGGGATCCAGCTCATCGTTCCGGGTAGAAGTACTCTTCGATCAGGTTGTTTTACGGAGATTAACCCAGGTAGAACCTTTTCGCCTATGGGGATCTAGCTCATAGTTCCGGGTAGATGTACTCTTCGCCCAGGCTGTTTTTCATAGCTTAACCAGGTAGAACCTTTTTGCCTAGGGGGATCCAGCTCATAGTTCCGAGTAGAAGTACTCTTCGCCCAGGCTATTTTTTGTAGCTTAACCTAGGTAGAACCTTTTCGCCTATGGGGATCCAGCTCATAGTTCTGGGTAGAAGTACTCTTCGCTCAGGTTGTTTTATGTAGCTTAACCCAGGAAGAACCTTTTTGCCTAGGGGGATCCAACTCATAGTTCCGGGTAGAAGTACTCTTCGCCAAGGCTTGTTTTTCGTAGCTTTACCCAGATAGAACCTTTTTGCCTAGGGGGATCCTGCTCATAGTTCCTGGTAGAAGTACTCTTCTCTCAGATTGTTTTACGTAGCTTAACCCAGGTAGAACTTTTGCCTAGGGTGATCCAGCTCATAGTTCCGGGTAGAAGTACTCTTCGCTCAGATTGTTTTACGTAGCTTAACCCAGGTAGAACCTTTTCGCCTAGGGTGATCCAGCTCATAGTTCCGGGTAGAAGTACTCTTCGCTCAGATTGTTTTACGTAGCTTAACCCAGGTAGAACCTTTTCGCCTAGGGTGATCCAGCTCATAGTTCCGGGTAGAAGTACTCTTCGCTCAGATTGTTTTACGTAGCTTAACCCAGGTAGAACCTTTTCGCCTAGGGTGATCCAGCTCATAGTTCCGGGTAGAAGTACTCTTCGCGCAGATTGTTTTACGTAGCTTAACCCAGGTAGAACCTTTTCGCCTAGTGTGATCCAGCTCATAGTTCCAGATAGAAGTACTCTTCGCCTAGGCTTGTTTTTCGTAGCTTTACCCAGATAGAACCTTTTTGCCTAAGGGGATCCTGCCCATAGTTCCGGGTAGAAGTACTCTTCACTCAGATTGTTTTACGTAGCTTAACCCAGGTAGAACTTTTTGCCTAGGGTGATCCAGCTCATAGTTCCGGGTAGATGTACTCTTCGCCCAGGCTTGTTTCTTGTACCTTAACCCAAGTAGAACCTTTTCGCCTAGGGGTATCCAACTCATAGTTCTGGGTAAAAGTACTCTTCGCTTAGGTTGTTTTATGTAGCTTAACCCAGGTAGAACCTTTTCGCCTAGGGTGATCCAGCTCATAGTTCCGGGTAGAAGAACTCTTCGCCTAGGCTTGTTTTTCGTAGCTTTACCCAGATAGAACCTTTTTGCCTAGGGGGATCCTGCTCATAGTTCCGGGTAGAAGTACTCTTCGCTCAGATTGTTTTACGTAGCTTAACCTAGGTAGAACTTTTTGCCTAGGGTAATCCAGCTCATAGTTCCGGGTAGAAGTACTCTTCGCTCAGATTGTTTAACGTAGCTTAACCCAGGTAGATCCTTTTCGCCTAGGGTGATCCAGCTCATAGTTCCGGGTAGAAGTACACTTCGCTCAGATTTTTTTACGTAGCTTAACCCAGGTAGAACCTTTTCGCCTAGGGTGATCCAGCTCATAGTTCCGGGTAGAAGTACTCTTTGCTCAGATTGTTTTACGTAGCTTAACCCAGGTAGAACCTTTTCGCCTAGTGTGATCTAGCTCATAGTTTCGGGTAGAAGTACTCTTCGCCCAGGCTTGTTTTTTGTACCTTAACCCAAGTTGAACCTTTTCGCCTAGGGGTATCCAACTCATAGTTCCGGGTAAAAGTACTCTTCGCCCAGTCGTGTTTTTAGTAGCTTAACTCAGGTAGAGCCTTTTCGTCTAGGGGGATCCAGCTTATCGTTCCGGGTAGAAGTACTCTTCGATCAGGTTGTTTACGGAGCTTAACCCAGGTAGAACCTTTTCGCCTATGGGGATCTAGCTCATAGTTCCGGGTAGAAGTACTCTTCGCCCAGGCTGTTTTTCATAGCTTAACCAGGTAGAACCTTTTTGCCTAGGGGGATCCAGCTCATAGTTCCGAGTAGAAGTACTCTTCGCCCAAGCTATTTTTTATAGCTTAACCTAGGTAGAACCTTTTCGCCTAGGGGGATCCAGCTCATAGTTCTGGGTAGAAGTACTTTTCGCTCAGGTTGTTTTATGTAGCTTAACCCAGGTAGAACCTTTTTGCCTAGGGGGATCCAACTCATAGTTCCGGGTAGAAGTACTCTTCGCCCTGGCTTGTTTTTCGTAGCTTTACCCAGATAGAACCTTTTTGCCTAGGGGGATCCTGCCCATAGTTCCGGGCAGAAGTACTCTTCGCTCAGATTGTTTTACGTAGCTTAACCCAGGTAGAACTTTTTCCCTAGGGTGATCCAGCTCATAGTTCCGGGTAGAAGTACTCTTCGCTTAGATTGTTTTACGTAGTTTAACCCAGGTAGAACCTTTTCGCCTAGGGTGATCCAGCTCATAGTTCCGGGTAGAAGTGCTCTTCGCTCAGATTGTTTTACGTAGCTTAACCCAGGTAGAACCTTTTCGCCTAGGGTGATCCAGCTCACAATTCCGGGTAGAAGTACTCTTCGCTCAGATTGTTTTACGTAGCTTAACCTAGGTAGAACCTTTTCGCCTAGTGTGATCCAGCTCATAGTTCCGGGTAGAAGTACTCTTCGCCCAGGCTTGTTTTTGTACCTTAACCCAAGTAGAACCTTTTCGCCTAGGGGTATCCAACTCATAGTTCCGGGTAAAAGTACTTTTCGCCCAGTCTTGTTTTTAGTACCTTAACTCAGGTAGAGCCTTTTCGTCTAGGGGGATCCAGCTTATCGTTCCGAGTAGAAGTACTCTTCGATCAGGTTGTTTACGGAGCTTAACCCAGGTAGAACCTTTTCGCCTATGGGGATCTAGCTCATAGTTCCGGGTAGAAGTACTCTTCGCCCAGGCTGTTTTTCATAGCTTAACCAGGTAGAACCGTTTTGCCTAGGGGGATCCAGCTCATAGTTCCGAGTAGAAGTACTCTTCGCCCAAGCTATTTTTTATAGCTTAACCTAGGTAGAACCTTTTCGCCTAGGGGGATCAAGCTCATAGTTCTGGGTAGAAGTACTTTTCGCTCAGGTTGTTTTATGTAGCTTAACCCAGGTAGAACCTTTTTGCCTAGGGGGATCCAACTCATAGTTCCGGGTAGAAGTACTCTTCGCCCAGGCTTGTTTTTCGTAGCTTTACCCAGATAGAACCTTTTTGCCTAGGGGGATCCTGCCCATAGTTCCGGGCAGAAGTACTCTTCGCTCAGATTGTTTTACGTAGCTTAACCCAGGTAGAACTTTTTGCCTAGGGTGATCCAGCTCATAGTTCCGGGTAGAAGTACTCTTCGCTCAGATTGTTTTACGTAGTTTAACCCAGGTAGAACCTTTTCGCCTAGGGTGATCTAGCTCATAGTTCCGGGTAGAAGTGCTCTTCGCTCAGATTGTTTTACGTAGCTTAACCCAGGTAGAACCTTTTCGCCTAGGGTGATCCAGCTCACGATTCCGGGTAGAAGTACTCTTCGCTCAGATTGTTTTACGTAGCTTAACCTAGGTAGAACCTTTTCGCCTAGTGTGATCCAGCTCATAGTTCCGGGTAGAAGTACTCTTCGCCCAGGCTTGTTTTTGTACCTTAACCCAAGTAGAACCTTTTCGCCTAGGGGTATCCAACTCATAGTTCCGGGTAAAAGTACTTTTCGCCCAGTCTTGTTTTTAGTAGCTTAACTCAGGTAGAGCCTTTTCGTCTAGGGGGATCCAGCTCATCGTTCCGGGTAGAAGTACTCTTCGATCAGGTTGTTTTACGGAGATTAACCCAGGTAGAACCTTTTCGCCTATGGGGATCTAGCTCATAGTTCCGGGTAGATGTACTCTTCGCCCAGGCTGTTTTTCATAGCTTAACCAGGTAGAACCTTTTTGCCTAGGGGGATCCAGCTCATAGTTCCGAGTAGAAGTACTCTTCGCCCAGGCTATTTTTTGTAGCTTAACCTAGGTAGAACCTTTTCGCCTATGGGGATCCAGCTCATAGTTCTAGGTAGAAGTACTCTTCGCTCAGGTTGTTTTATGTAGCTTAACCCAGGTAGAACCTTTTTGCTTAGGGGGATCCAACTCATAGTTCCGGGTAGAAGTACTCTTCGCCAAGGCTTGTTTTTCGTAGCTTTACCCAGATAGAACCTTTTTGCCTAGGGGGATCCTGCTCATAGTTCCTGGTAGAAGTACTCTTCGCTCAGATTGTTTTACGTAGCTTAACCCAGGTAGAACTTTTTGCCTAGGGTGATCCAGCTCATAGTTCCGGGTAGAAGTACTCTTCGCTCAGATTGTTTTACGTAGCTTAACCCAGGTAGAACCTTTTCGCCTAGGGTGATCCAGCTCATAGTTCCGGGTAGAAGTACTCTTCGCTCAGATTGTTTTACGTAGCTTAACCCAGGTAGAACCTTTTTGCCTAGGGTGATCCAGCTCATAGTTCCGGGTAGAAGTACTCTTCGCTCAGATTGTTTTACGTAGCTTAACCCAGGTAGAACCTTTTCGCCTAGGGTGATCCAGCTCATAGTTCCGGGTAGAAGTACTCTTCACTCAGATTGTTTTACATAGCTTAACCCAGGTAGAACTTTTTGCCTAGGGTGATCCAGCTCATAGTTCCGGGTAGATGTACTCTTCGCCCAGGCTTGTTTTTTGTACCTTAACCCAAGTAGAACCTTTTCGCCTAGGGGTATCCAACTCATAGTTCCGGGAAAAAGTACTCTTTGCTCAGATTGTTTTACGTAGCTTAACCCAGGTAGAACCTTTTCGCCTAGGGTGATCCAGCTCATAGTTCCGGGTAGAAGTACTCTTCGCTCAGATTGTTTTACGTAGCTTAACCCAGGTAGAACCTTTTCTCCTAGGGTGATCCAGCTCATAGTTCCGGGTAGAAGTACTCTTCGCGCAGATTGTTTTACGTAGCTTAACCCAGGTAGAACCTTTTCGCCTAGTGTGATCCAGCTCATAGTTCCAGGTAGAAGTACTCTTCGCCCAGGCTTGTTTTTCTTAGCTTTACCCAGATAGAACCTTTTTGCCTAAGGGGATCCTGCCCATAGTTCCGGGTAGAAGTACTCTTCACTCTGATTGTTTTACGTAGCTTAACCCAGGTAGAACTTTTTGCCTAGGGTGATCCAGCTCATAGTTCCGGGTAGAAGTACTCTTCGCTCAGATTGTTTTACGTAGCTTATCCTAGGTAGAACCTTTTCGCCTAGGGTGATCCAGCTCATAGTTCCGGGTAGAAGTACTCTTCGCTCAGATTGTTTTACGTAGCTTAACCCAGGTAGAACCTTTTCGCCTATGGTGATCCAGCTCATAGTTCCGGGTAGAAGTACTCTTCGCTCAGATTGTTTTACGTAGCTTAACCCAGGTAGAACCTTTTCGCCTAGGGTGATCCAGCTCATAGTTCCGGGTAGAAGTACTCTTCGCGCAGATTGTTTTACGTAGCTTAACCCAGGTAGAACCTTTTCGCCTAGTGTGATCCAGCTCATAGTTCCAGGTAGAAGTACTCTTCGCCCAGGCTTGTTTTTCGTAGCTTTACCCAGATATAACCTTTTTGCCTAAGGGGATCCTGCCCATAGTTCCGGGTAGAAGTACTCTTCACTCAGATTGTTTTACGTAGCTTAACCCAGGTAGAACTTTTTGCCTAGGGTGATCCAGCTCATAGTTCCGGGTAGATGTACTCTTCGCCCAGGCTTGTTTTTGTACCTTAACCCAAGTAGAACCTTTTCGCCTAGGGGTATCCAACTCATAGTTCCGGGTAAAAGTACTCTTCGCCCAGTCTTGTTTTTAGTAGCTTAACTCAGGTAGATCTTTTTCGTCTAGGGGGGTCCAGCTCATCGTTCCGGGTAGAAGTACTCTTCGATCAGGTTGTTTTACGGAGCTTAACCCAGGTAGAACCTTTTCACCTATGGGGATCTAGCTCATAGTTCCAGGTAGAAGTACTCTTCGCCCAGGCTGTTTTTCATAGCTTAACCAGGTAGAACCTTTTTGCCTAGGGGGATCCAGCTCATATTTCCGAGTAGAAGTACTCTTCGCCCAGGCTATTTTTTTTAGATTAACCTAGGTAGAACCTTTTCGCCTAGGAGGATCCAACTCATAGTTTCGGGTAGAAGTGCTCTTTGCCCATGCTATTTAACGTAGCTTACCCCTGGTAGAACCTTTTCGCCTAGGGGGATCCAGCTCATAGTTCCGGGTAGAAGTACTCTTCGCTCAGGATGTTTTTCGTAGCTTAACCCAGGTACAACCTTTTCACCTAGGGGGATCCAGCTCATAGTTTCCGGGTCGAAGTACTCTTCGCTCAGGTTGCTTTACGTTGCTAAACCCAGGTAGAACCTTTTCGCCTAGGGGTATCCAGCTCATAGTTCCGGGTAGAAGTACTCTTCGCTCAGATTGTTTTACATAGCTTAACCCAGGTAGAACCTTTTCGCCTAGGGTGATCCAGCTCATAGTTCCGGGTAGAAGTACTCTTCGCTCAGGTTGTTTTATGTAGCTTAACCCAGGTAGAACCTTTTTTCCTAGGGGATCAAGCTCATAGTTCCGGTAGAAGTACTCTTCGCCCAGGCTTGTTTTTCGTAGCTTAACCCAAGTAGAACCTTCTCTCTTAGGGGGATCCTTCTCATATTTCCGGGTAGAAGTACTCTTCGCCCAGGCTTGTTTTTCTTAGCTTTACCCAGATAGAACCTTTTTGCCTAGGGGGATCATGCTCATAGTTCCGGGTAGAAGTACTCTTCGCTCAGATTGTTTTACGTAGCTTAACCCAGGTAGAACCTTTTTGCCTAGGGTGATCCAGCTCATAGTTCCGGGTAGAAGTACTCTTCGCTCAGATTTCTTTACGTAGCTTAACCCAGGTAGAACCTTTTCTCCTAGGGTGATCCAGCTCATAGTTCCGGGTAGAAGTACTCTTCGCTCAGATTGTTTTACGTAGCTTAACCCAGGTAGAACCTTTTCGCATAGTGTGACCCAGCTCATAGTTCCGGGTAGAAGTACTCTTCGCCCAGACTTGTTTTTTGTACCTTAACCCAAGTAGAACCTTTTCGCCTAGGGGTATCCAACACATAGTTCCAGGTAAAAGTACTCTTTGCCCAGTCTTGTTTTTAGTAACTTAACTCAGGTAGAGCCTTTTCGTCTAGGGGGATCTTGCTCATCGTTCCGGGTAGAAGTACTCTTCGATCAGGTTGTTTTACGGAGCTTAACCCAGGTAGAACCTTTTTGCCTATGGGGATCTAGCTCATAGTTCAGGGTAGATGTACTCTTCGCCCAGGCTATTTTTCATAGCTTAACCAGGTAAAACCTTTTTGCCTAGGGGGATCCAGCTCATAGTTCCGAGTAGAAGTACTCTTCGCCCAGGCTATTTTTTGTTGCTTAACCTAGGTAGAACCTTTTCGCCTAGGGGGATCCAGCTCATAGTTCTGGGTTTAAGTACTCATCGCTCAGGTTGTTTTATGTAGCTTAACCCAGGTAGAACCTTTTTGCCTAGGGGGATCCAGCTCATAGTTTCGGGTAGAAGTACTCTTCGCCCAGGCTTGTTTTTCGTAGCTTTACCCAGATAGAACCTTTTTGCCTAGGGGGATCCTGCTCATAGTTCTTGATAGAAGTACTCTTCGCTCAGATTGTTTTACGTAGCTTAACCCAGGTAGAACTTTTTGCTTAGGGTGATCCAGCTCATAGTTCCGGGTAGAAGTACTCTTCGCTCAGATTGTTTTACGTAGCTTAACCCAGGTAGAACCTTTTTGCCTAGGGTGATCCAGCTCATAGTTTTGGGTAGAAGTACACTTCGCTCAGATTGTTTTACGTAGCTTAACCCAGGTAGAACCTTTTCGCCTAGGGTGATCCAGCTCACAGTTCCGGGTAGAAGTACTCTTCGCTCAGATTGTTTTACGTAGCTTAACCCAGGTAGAACCTTTTCGCCTAGTGTGATCCAGCTCATAGTTCTAGGTAGATATACTCTTCGCTCAGATTGTTTTACGTAGCTTAACCCAGGTAGAACCTTTTCGCCTAGTGTGATCCAGCTCATAGTTCCGGGTAGAAGTACTCTTCGCCCAGGCTTGTTTTTCATAGCTTAACCCGGGTAGAACCTTCTTGCCTAGGGGGATCCTGCTCATATTTCCGGGTCGAAGTACTCTTCGCCCAGACTTGTTTTTTTAGCTTAACCTAGGTAGATCCTTTCGCCTAGGGTGATCCAGCTCATAGTTCCGGGTAGAAGTACTCTTCGCCCAGGCTTGTTTTTTGTACCTTAACCCAGGTAGAACCTTTTCACCTAGGGTGATCCAGCTCATAGTTTCGGGTAGAAGTACTCTTCGCCCAGGCTTGTTTTTCGTAGCTTTACCCAGATATAACCTTTTTGCCTAAGGGGATCCTGCCCATAGTTCCGGGTAGAAGTACTCTTCACTCAGATTGTTTTACGTAGCTTAACCCAGGTAGAACTTTTTGCCTAGGGTGATCCAGCTCATAGTTCCGGGTAGATGTACTCTTCGCCCAGGCTTGTTTTTTGTACCTTAACCCAAGTAGAACCTTTTCGCCTAGGGGTATCCAACTCATAGTTCCGGGTAAAAGTACTCTTCGCCCAGTCTTGTTTTTAGTAGCTTAACTCAGGTAGATCTTTTTCGTCTAGGGGGGTCCAGCTCATCGTTCCGGGTAGAAGTACTCTTCGATCAGGTTGTTTTACGGAGCTTAACCCAGGTAGAACCTTTTCACCTATGGGGATCTAGCTCATAGTTCCAGGTAGAAGTACTCTTCGCCCAGGCTGTTTTTCATAGCTTAACCAGGTAGAACCTTTTTGCCTAGGGGGATCCAGCTCATATTTCCGAGTAGAAGTACTCTTCGCCCAGGCTATTTTTTTTAGATTAACCTAGGTAGAACCTTTTCGCCTAGGAGGATCCAACTCATAGTTTCGGGTAGAAGTGCTCTTTGCCCATGCTATTTAACGTAGCTTACCCCTGGTAGAACCTTTTCGCCTAGGGGGATCCAGCTCATAGTTCCGGGTAGAAGTACTCTTCGCTCAGGATGTTTTTGGTAGTTTAACCCAGGTACAACCTTTTCACCTAGGGGGATCCAGCTCATAGTTTCCGGGTCGAAGTACTCTTCGCTCAGGTTGCTTTACGTTGCTAAACCCAGGTAGAACCTTTTCGCCTAGGGGTATCCAGCTCATAGTTCCGGGTAGAAGTACTCTTCGCTCAGATTGTTTTACATAGCTTAACCCAGGTAGAACCTTTTCGCCTAGGGTGATCCAGCTCATAGTTCCGGGTAGAAGTACTCTTCGCTCAGGTTGTTTTATGTAGCTTAACCCAGGTAGAACCTTTTTTCCTAGGGGATCAAGCTCATAGTTCCGGTAGAAGTACTCTTCGCCCAGGCTTGTTTTTCGTAGCTTAACCCAAGTAGAACCTTCTCTCTTAGGGGGATCCTTCTCATATTTCCGGGTAGAAGTACTCTTCGCCCAGGCTTGTTTTTCTTAGCTTTACCCAGATAGAACCTTTTTGCCTAGGGGGATCCTGCTCATAGTTCCGGGTAGAAGTACTCTTCGCTCAGATTGTTTTACGTAGCTTAACCCAGGTAGAACCTTTTTGCCTAGGGTGATCCAGCTCATAGTTCCGGGTAGAAGTACTCTTCGCTCAGATTTCTTTACGTAGCTTAACCCAGGTAGAACCTTTTCTCCTAGGGTGATCCAGCTCATAGTTCCGGGTAGAAGTACTCTTCGCTCAGATTGTTTTACGTAGCTTAACCCAGGTAGAACCTTTTCGCATAGTGTGACCCAGCTCATAGTTCCGGGTAGAAGTACTCTTCGCCCAGACTTGTTTTTTGTACCTTAACCCAAGTAGAACCTTTTCGCCTAGGGGTATCCAACACATAGTTCCAGGTAAAAGTACTCTTTGCCCAGTCTTGTTTTTAGTAACTTAACTCAGGTAGAGCCTTTTCGTCTAGGGGGATCTTGCTCATCGTTCCGGGTAGAAGTACTCTTCGATCAGGTTGTTTTACGGAGCTTAACCCAGGTAGAACCTTTTTGCCTATGGGGATCTAGCTCATAGTTCAGGGTAGATGTACTCTTCGCCCAGGCTATTTTTCATAGCTTAACCAGGTAAAACCTTTTTGCCTAGGGGGATCCAGCTCATAGTTCCGAGTAGAAGTACTCTTCGCCCAGGCTATTTTTTGTTGCTTAACCTAGGTAGAACCTTTTCGCCTAGGGGGATCCAGCTCATAGTTCTGGGTTTAAGTACTCATCGCTCAGGTTGTTTTATGTAGCTTAACCCAGGTAGAACCTTTTTGCCTAGGGGGATCCAGCTCATAGTTTCGGGTAGAAGTACTCTTCGCCCAGGCTTGTTTTTCGTAGCTTTACCCAGATAGAACCTTTTTGCCTAGGGGGATCCTGCTCATAGTTCTTGATAGAAGTACTCTTCGCTCAGATTGTTTTACGTAGCTTAACCCAGGTAGAACTTTTTGCTTAGGGTGATCCAGCTCATAGTTCCGGGTAGAAGTACTCTTCGCTCAGATTGTTTTACGTAGCTTAACCCAGGTAGAACCTTTTTGCCTAGGGTGATCCAGCTCATAGTTTTGGGTAGAAGTACACTTCGCTCAGATTGTTTTACGTAGCTTAACCCAGGTAGAACCTTTTCGCCTAGGGTGATCCAGCTCACAGTTCCGGGTAGAAGTACTCTTCGCTCAGATTGTTTTACGTAGCTTAACCCAGGTAGAACCTTTTCGCCTAGTGTGATCCAGCTCATAGTTCTAGGTAGATGTACTCTTCGCTCAGATTGTTTTACGTAGCTTAACCCAGGTAGAACCTTTTCGCCTAGTGTGATCCAGCTCATAGTTCCGGGTAGAAGTACTCTTCGCCCAGGCTTGTTTTTCATAGCTTAACCCGGGTAGAACCTTCTTGCCTAGGGGGATCCTGCTCATATTTCCGGGTCGAAGTACTCTTCGCCCAGACTTGTTTTTTTAGCTTAACCTAGGTAGATCCTTTCGCCTAGGGTGATCCAGCTCATAGTTCCGGGTAGAAGTACTCTTCGCCCAGGCTTGTTTTTTGTACCTTAACCCAGGTAGAACCTTTTCACCTAGGGTGATCCAGCTCATAGTTTCGGGTAGAAGTACTCTTCGCCCAGACTTGTTTTTTGTACCTTAACCCATGTAGAACCTTTTCGCCTAGGGGTATCCAACTCATAGTTCCGGGTAAAAGTACTCTTCACCCAGTCTTGTTTTTAGTAGCTTAACTCAGGTAGAGCCTTTTCGTCTAGGGGGATCCAGCTAATCGTTCCGGGTAGAAGTACTCTTCGATCAGGTTGTTTTACGGAGCTTAACCCAGGTAGAACCTTTTCGCCTATGGGGATCTAGCTCATAGTTCCGGGTAGAAGTACTCTTCGCCCAGGCCGTTTTTCATAGCTTAACCAGGTAGAACCTTTTTGCCTAGGGGGATCCAGCTCATAGTTTCGAGTAGAAGTACTCTTCGCCCAGGCTATTTTTTGTAGCTTAACCAAGGTAGAACCTTTTCGCCTAGGGGGATCCAGCTCATAGTTCTGGGTAGAAGTACTCTTCGCTCAGATTGTTTTATGTAGCTTAACCCAAGTAGAACCTTTTTGCCTAGGGGGATCCAACTCATAGTTCCGGGTAGAAGTACTCTTCGCCCAGGCTTGTTTTTTGTAGCTTTACCCAGATAGAACCTTTTTGCCTAGGGGGATCCTGCTCATAGTTCCGGGTAGAAGTACTCTTCGCTCAGATTGTTTTACGTAGCTTAACCTAGGTAGAACTTTTTGCCTAGGGTGATCCAGCTCATAGTTCCGGGTAGAAGTACTCTTCGCTCAGATTGTTTTACGTAGCTTAACCCAGGTAGAACCTTTTCGCCTAGGGTGATCCAGCTCATAGTTCCGGGCAGAAGTACTCTTCGCTCAGATTGTTTTACGTAGCTTAACCCAGGTAGAACCTTTTCGCCTAGGGTGATCCAGCTCACAGTTCCGGGTAGAAGTACTCTTCGCTCAGATTGTTTTACGTAGCTTAACCCAGGTAGAACCTTTTCGCCTAGTGTGATCCAGCTCATAGTTCCGGGCAGAAGTACTCTTCGCCCAGGCTTGTTTTTTGTACCTTAACCCAAGTAGAACCTTTTCTCCTAGGGGTATCCAACTCATAGTTCCGGGTAATAGTA
>NW_027174844.1:0-48000 GCF_000390325.3 Nicotiana tomentosiformis
ACAATATTGCCTTGAAAGTTCTACAACAGCTCGGGCAGCTAGGCTTACCAGTTTTGCAAACTCAGCCGCTACCTGAGCAGCTGAGGTAGCATCCTTAAATTTCAAGTTCCAATTCTGCTTGCCAATAGAAAAATTACCATTACCATCTCTAGGAAATGCTTTCCCATTTTCTAACCTTTCATCCTTGAAACCTAAGTGGCATGAACCACCATCATCAACACAATATTGCCTTTAAAGTTCTACAACAGCTCTGGCAGCTAGGCTTGCATGTTCTGCAAACTCAGCCGCTGCTTGAGTAGTAGAAGTAGCAACCTTAAATTTCATGTTCCAATTCTGCTTGCCAACAGAAAAATTACCATTACCATCTCAAGGAAATGATTGCACATGTTCCAACCTTTCATCCTTGAAACCTAAGTGGCATGAACCCCCATCATCAACACAATATTGTCTTGAAAGTTCTACAACAACTCTGGCAGCTAGGCTTGCATGTTCTGCAAACTCAGCCGCTGCTTGAGCAGTAGAGGTAGCATCCTTAAATTTCATGTTCCAATTCTGCTTGCCAACAGAAAAATTACCATTACTATCTCCAGGAAATGATAGCCCATTTTCGAACCTTTCATCCTTGAAACCTAAGTGGCATGAACCACCATCCTCAACACAATATTGCCTTGAATGTTCTCCAACAACTCTGGCAGCTAGGCTCGCATGTTCTCCAAACTCAGACGCTGCTTGAGCAGCAGAGGTAGCTTCCTTAAATTTCATGTTCCAATTCTGCATGCCAATAGAAAAGTTACCATCTCCAGGAAACAATTGCCCATGTTCCAACCTTTCATCCTTGAAACCTAAGTGGCATGAACTACTATCATCAACACAATGTTGCCTTGAAAGTTCTACAACAGCTATGGCAGCTAGGCTTGCATGTTCTGCAAACTCTGCCGCTGCTTGAGCAGCAGAGGTAGCATCCTTAAATTTCATGTTCCAATTCTGCTTGCCAACAAAAAAATTACCATTACCATCTCCAGGAAATGATTGCCCATGTTCCAACCTTTCATCCTTCAAACCTAAGTGGGATGAACCACCATCATCAACACAATATTGCCTTGAAAGTTCTACAACAGCTCTAGCAGCTAGGCTTACCTGTTCTGCAAACTCAGTCGCTACTTGAGCAGCAGAGGTAGCATCTTTAAATTATAAGTTCCAATTCTGCTTGCCAATAAAAAAATTACCATTACCATCTCCAGGAAATGCTTGCCCATTTTCTAACCTTTCATCCTTGAAACCTAAGTGGCATGAACCACCATCATCAACACAATATTGCCTTGAAAGTTCTCCAATAGCTATGGAAGTTAGGCTTGCATGTTCTGCAAACTCTGCCGCTGCTTGAGTAGCAGAGGTAGCATCCTTAAATTTCATGTTCCAATTCTGGTTGCCAACAGAAAAATTACCATTACCATCTCCAGGAAATGATTGCCCATGTTCCAACCTTTCATCCTTGAAACCTAACTGGGATGAACCACCATCATCAACACAATATTGCCTTGAAAGTTCTACAACAGCTCTGGCAGTTAGGCTTACCTATTCTGCAAACTCGGCCGCTGCTTGAGTAGCAGAGGTAGCATCCTTAAATTTCATGTTCCAATACTGCCTGCCAATAGAAAAATTACCATTACCATCTCCAGGAAATGATTGCCCATGTTCCAACTTTTCATCCTTGAAACCTAAGGGGCACGAACCACCATCATCAACACAATATTGCCTTTAAAGTTCTACAACAGCTCTGGCATTTAGGCTTGCATGTTCTGCAAACTCACCCACTGATTGAGCAGCATAGGTAGCATCCTTAAATTTCATGTTCCAATTATTCCTGCCAATAGAAAAATTACCATCTTCAGGAAAATAATTGCCCATGTTCCAACCTTTCATCCTTGAAACCTAAGTGGCATGAACTACTATCATCAACAGAATATTGCCTTGAAAGTTCTACAACAGCTATGGCAGCTAGGCTTGCATGCTCTGCAAACTCTACCGCTGCTTGAGCAGCAGAGGTAGCATCCTTAAATTTCATGTTCCTATTCTGCTTGCTAACAGAAAAATTACCATTACAATCTCCAGGAAATGATTGCCCATGTTCCAGCCATTCATCCTTGAAACCTAAGTGGCATGAACCACCATCATCAACACAATATTGCCTTGAAAGTTCTACAACAGCTCTGGCAGCTAGGCTTGCATGTTCTCCAAACTCAGCCGCTGCTTGAGCAGCAGAGGTAGCATCCTTAAATTTCATGTTCCAATTCTGCTTGCCAATAGAACAATTACCATTACCATCTCCAGGAATTGATTTCCCATGTTCCCACCTTTCAGCCTTGAAACCTAAGTGGCATGAACCACCATCATCAACATAATATTGCCTTGAAAGTTCTCTAATAGCTCTGGCAGCTAGGCTTGCATGTTATGCAAACTCAGCCGCTGCTTGAGCTGCAGAAGTAGCATCCTTAAATTTCATGTTCCAATTCTGCCTGCCAACAAAAAAATTACCATTACCATCTCCAGGAAATGATTGCCCATGTTCCAACCTTTCATCCTTGAAACCTAAGTGGGATGAACCACCATCATCAACATAATATTGCCTTGAAAGTTCTACAACAGCTCGGGCAGCTAGGTTTACCAGTTTGGCAAACTCAGCCGCTACCTGAGCAGCTGAGGTAGCATCCTTAAATTTCAAGTTCCAATTCTGCTTGCCAATAGAAAAATTACCATTACCATCTCTAGGAAATGCTTTCCCATTTTCTAACCTTTCATCCTTGAAACCTAAGTGGCATGAACCACCATCATCAACACAATATTGCCTTTAAAGTTTTACAACAGCTCTGGCAGCTAGGCTTGCATGTTCTGCAAACTCAGCCGCTGCTTGAGTAGTAGAGGTAGCAACCTTAAATTTCATGTTCCAATTCTGCTTGCCAACAGAAAAATTACCATTACCATCTCAAGGAAATGATTGCACATGTTCCAGCCTTTCATCCTTGAAACCTAAGTGGCATGAACCCCCATCATCAACACAATATTGTCTTGAAAGTTCTACAACAACTCTGGCAGCTAGGCTTGCATGTTCTGCAAACTCAGCCGCTGCTTGAGCAGTAGAGGTAGCATCCTTAAATTTCATGTTCCAATTCTGCTTGCCAACAGAAAAATTACCATTACTATCTCCAGGAAATGCTAGCCCATTTTCGAACCTTTCATCTTTGAAACCTAAGTGGCATGAACCACCATCCTCAACACAATATTGCCTTGAATGTTCTCCAACAACTCTGGCAGCTAGGCTCGCATGTTCTCCAAACTCAGACGCTGCTTGAGTAGCAGAGGTAGCTTCCTTAAATTTCATGTTCCAATTCTGCATGCCAATAGAAAAGTTACCATCTCCAGGAAATGATTGCCCATGTTCCAACCTTTCATCCTTGAAACCTAAGTGGCATGAACTACTATCATCAACACAATGTTGCCTTGAAAGTTCTACAACAGCTATGGCAGCTAGGCTTGCATGTTCTGCAAACTCTGCCGCTGCTTGAGCAGCAGAGGTAGCATCCTTAAATTTCATGTTCCAATACTGCCTGCCAATAGAAAACTTACCATTACCATCTCAAGGAAATGATTGCCCATGTTCCAACCTTTCATCCTTGAAACCTAACTGGCATGAACCACCATTATCAACACAATATTGCCTTGAAAGTTCTACAACAGCTCTGGCAGCTAGGCTTGCATGTTCTGCAAACTCAGCCACTGCTTGAGAAGCAGAGGTAGCATCCTTAAATTTCATGTTCCAATTCTGCCTGCCAATAGAAAAATTACCATCTCCAGGAAATGATTGCCCATGTTCCAACCTTTCATCCTTGAAACCTAAGTGGCATGAACCACCATCATCAACACAATATAGCCTTGAAAGTTCTACAACAGCTCTGGCAGCTAGGCTTACCTGTTCTGCAAACTCAGCCGCTACTTGAGCAGCAGAGGTAGCATCCTTAAATTTCAAGTTCCAATTCTTCTTGCCAATAGAAAAATTACCATTACCATCTCCAGGAAATGCTTGCCCATGTTCCAACCTTTCATCCTTGAAACCTAACTGGCATGAACCACTATTATCAACACAATATTGCCTTGAAAGTTCTACAACAGCTCTGGCAGCTAGGCTTGCATGTTCTGAAAACTCAGCCACTGCTTGAGAAGCAGAGGTAGCATCCTTAAATTTCATGTTCCAATTCTGCCTGCCAATAGAAAAATTACCATCTCCAGGAAATGATTGCCCATGTTCCAACCTTTCATCCTTGAAACCTAAGTGGCATGAACCACCATCATCAACACAATATTGCCTTGAATGTTCTACAACAGCTCTGGCAGCTAGGCTTACCTGTTCTGCAAACTCAGCCGCTACTTGAGCAGCAGAGGTAGCATCCTTAAATTTCAAGTTCCAATTCTACTTGCCAATAGAAAAATTACCATTACCATCTCCAGGAAATGCTTGCCAATTTTCTAACCTTTCATCCTTGAAACATAAGTGGCATGAACCACCATCATCAACACAATATTGCCTTGAAAGTTCTCCAACAGCTCTGGCAGCTAGGCTTGCACGTTATGCAAACTCAGCCGCTGCTTGAGCTACAGAAGTAGCATCCTTAAATTTCATGTTCCAATTCTGCCTGCCAACAAAAAAATTACCATTACCATCTCCAGGAAATGATTGCCCATGTTCCAACCTTTCATCCTTGAAACCTAAGTGGGATGAACCACCATCATCAACACAATATTGCCTTGAAAGTTCTACAACAGCTCGGGCAGCTAGGCTTACCAGTTCTACAAACTTAGCCGCTACTTGAGCAGCAGAGGTAGCATCCTTAAATTTCAAGTTCCAATTCTGCTAGCCAATAGAAAAATTACCATTACCATCTCCAGGAAATGCTTGCCCATTTTCTAACCTTTCATCCTTGAAAACTATGTGGCATGAACCACCATCATCAACACAATATTGCCTTTAAAGTTCTACAACAGCTCTGGCAGCTAGGCTTGCATGTTCTGCAAACTCAGCGGCTGCTTGAGTAGTAGAGGTAGCAACCTTAAATTTCATGTTCCAATTCTGCTTGCCAACAGAAAAATTACCATTACCATCTCAAGGAAATGATTGCACATTTTCCAAACTTTCATCCTTGAAACCTAAGTGGCATGAACCACCATCATCAACACAATATTGTCTTGAAAGTTCTACAACAACTCTGGCAGCTAGGCTTGCATGTTCTGCAAACTCCGCCGCTGCTTGAGCAGTAGAGATAGCATCCTTAAATTTCATGTTCCAATTCTACTTGCCAACAGAAAAATTACCATTTCTATCTCTAGGAAATACTTGCCCATTTTCGAACCTTTCATCCTTGAAACCTAAGTGGTATGAACCACCATCATCAACACAATATTGCCTTGAATGTTCTCCAACAACTCTGGCAGCTAGGCTCGCATGTTCTCCAAACTGAGATGCTGCTTGAGCAGCAGAGGTAGCATCCTTAAATTTCATGTTCCAATTTTGCCTGCCAATAGAAAAGTTACCATCTCCAGGAAATGATTGCCCATGTTCCAACCTTTCATCCTTTAAACCTAAGTGGCATGAACTACTATCATCAACACAATATTGCCTTGAAAGTTCTACAACAGCTCTGGCAGCTAGGCTTACCTGTTCTGCAAACTCAGCCGCTACTTGAGCAGCAGAGGTAGCATCCTTAAATTTCAAGTTCCAATTCTTCTTGCCAATAGAAAAATTACCATTACCATTTCCAGGAAATGCTAGCCCATGTTCCAACCTTTCATCCTTGAAACCTAACTGGCATGAACCACTATTATCAACACAATATTGCCTTGAAAGTTCTACAACAGCTCTGGCAGCTAGGCTTGCATGTTCTGAAAACTCAGCCACTGCTTGAGAAGCAGAGGTAGCATCCTTAAATTTCATGTTCCAATTCTGCCTGCCAATAGAAAAATTACCATCTCCAGGAAATGATTGCCCATGTTCCAACCTTTCATCCTTGAAACCTAAGTGGCATGAACCACCATCATCAACACAATATTGCCTTGAATGTTCTACAACAGCTCTGGCAGCTAGGCTTACCTGTTCTGCAAACTCAGCCGCTACTTGAGCAGCAGAGGTAGCATCCTTAAATTTCAAGTTCCAATTCTACTTGCCAATAGAAAAATTACCATTACCATCTCCAGGAAATGCTTGCCCATTTTCTAACCTTTCATCCTTGAAACATAAGTGGCATGAACCACCATCATCAACACAATATTGCCTTGAAAGTTCTCCAACAGCTCTGGCAGCTAGGCTTGCACGTTATGCAAACTCAGCCGCTGCTTGAGCTACAGAAGTAGCATCCTTAAATTTCATGTTACAATTCTGCCTGCCAACAAAAAAATTACCATTACCATCTCCAGGAAATGATTGCCCATGTTCCGACCTTTCATCCTTGAAACCTAAGTGGGATGAACCACCATCATCAACACAATATTGCCTTGAAAGTTCTACAACAGCTCGGGCAGCTAGGCTTACCAGTTCTACAAACTTAGCTGCTACTTGAGCAGCAGAGGTAGCATCCTTAAATTTCAAGTTCCAATTCTGCTAGCCAATAGAAAAATTACCATTACCATCTCCAGGAAATGCTTGCCCATTTTCTAACCTTTCATCCTTGAAACCTAAGTGGCATGAACCACCATCATCAACACAATATTGCCTCTAAAGTTCTACAACAGCTCTGGCAGCTAGGCTTGCATGTTCTGCAAACTCAGCCGCTGCTTGAGTAGTAGAGGTAGCAACCTTAAATTTCATGTTCCAATTCTGCTTGCCAACAGAAAAATTACCATTACCATCTCAAGGAAATGATTGCACATGTTCCAACCTTTCATCCTTGAAACCTAAGTGGCATGAACCCCCATCATCAACACAATATTGTCTTGAAAGTTCTACAACAACTCTGGCAGCTAGGCTTGCATGTTCTGCAAACTCAGCCGCTGCTTGAGCAGTAGAGGTAGCATCCTTAAATTTCATGTTCCAATTCTGCTTGCCAACAGAAAAATTACCATTACTATCTCCAGGAAATGCTAGCCCATTTTCGAACCTTTCATCTTTGAAACCTAAGTGGCATGAACCACCATCCTTAACACAATATTGCCTTGAATGTTCTCCAACAACTCTGGCAGCTAGGCTCGCATGTTCTCCAAACTCAGACGCTGCTTGAGTAGCAGAGGTAGCTTCCTTAAATTTCATGTTCCAATTCTGCATGCCAATAGAAAAGTTACCATCTCCAGGAAATGATTGCCCATGTTCCAACCTTTCATCCTTGAAACCTAAGTGGCATGAACTACTATCATCAACACAATGTTGCCTTGAAAGTTCTACAACAGCTATGGCAGCTAGGCTTGCATGTTCTGCAAACTCTGCCGCTGCTTGAGCAGCAGAGGTAGCATCCTTAAATTTCATGTTCCAATACTGCCTGCCAATAGAAAACTTACCATTACCATCTCAAGGAAATGATTGCCCATGTTCCAACCTTTCATCCTTGAAACCTAACTGGCATGAACCACCATTATCAACACAATATTGCCTTGAAAGTTCTACAACAGCTCTGGCAGCTAGGCTTGCATGTTCTGCAAACTCAGCCACTGCTTGAGAAGCAGAGGTAGCATCCTTAAATTTCATGTTCCAATTCTGCCTGCCAATAGAAAAATTACCATCTCCAGGAAATGATTGCCCATGTTCCAACCTTTCATCCTTGAAACCTAAGTGGCATGAACCACCATCATCAACACAATATAGCCTTGAAAGTTCTACAACAGCTCTGGCAGCTAGGCTTACCTGTTCTGCAAACTCAGCCGCTACTTGAGCAGCAGAGGTAGCATCCTTAAATTTCAAGTTCCAATTCTTCTTGCCAATAGAAAAATTACCATTACCATCTCCAGGAAATGCTTGCCCATGTTCCAACCTTTCATCCTTGAAACCTAACTGGCATGAACCACTATTATCAACACAATATTGCCTTGAAAGTTCTACAACAGCTCTGGCAGCTAGGCTTGCATGTTCTGAAAACTCAGCCACTGCTTGAGAAGCAGAGGTAGCATCCTTAAATTTCATGTTCCAATTCTGCCTGCCAATAGAAAAATTACCATCTCCAGGAAATGATTGCCCATGTTCCAACCTTTCATCCTTGAAACCTAAGTGGCATGAACCACCATCATCAACACAATATTGCCTTGAATGTTCTACAACAGCTCTGGCAGCTAGGCTCGCATGTTCTCCAAACTGAGATGCTGCTTGAGCAGCAGAGGTAGCATCCTTAAATTTCATGTTCCAATTCTGCTTGCCAATAGAAAAATTACCATTACCATCTCCAGGAAATGCTTGCCCATTTTCTAACCTTTCATCCTTGAAACCTAAGTGGCATGAACCACCATCATCAACACAATATTGCCTTTAAAGTTCTACAACAGCTCTGGCAGCTAGGCTTGCATGTTCTGCAAACTCAGCGGCTGCTTGAGTAGTAGAGGTAGCAACCTTAAATTTCATGTTCCAATTCTGCTTGCCAACAGAAAAATTACCATTACCATCTCAAGGAAATGATTGCACATTTTCCAAACTTTCATCCTTGAAACCTAAGTGGCATGAACCACCATCATCAACACAATATTGTCTTGAAAGTTCTACAACAACTCTGGCAGCTAGGCTTGCATGTTCTGCAAACTCCGCCGCTGCTTGAGCAGTAGAGATAGCATCCTTAAATTTCATGTTCCAATTCTACTTGCCAACAGAAAAATTACCATTTCTATCTCCAGGAAATACTTGCCCATTTTCGAACCTTTCATCCTTGAAACCTAAGTGGTATGAACCACCATCATCAACACAATATTGCCTTGAATGTTCTCCAACAACTCTGGCAGCTAGGCTCGCATGTTCTCCAAACTGAGATGCTGCTTGAGCAGCAGAGGTAGCATCCTTAAATTTCATGTTCCAATTTTGCCTGCCAATAGAAAAGTTACCATATCCAGGAAATGATTGCCCATGTTCCAACCTTTCATCCTTTAAACCTAAGTGGCATGAACTACTATCATCAACACAATATTGCCTTGAAAGTTCTACAACAGCTATGGCAGCTAGGCTTGCATGTTCTGCAAACTCTGCCGCTGCTTGAGCAGCAGAGATAGCATCCTTAAATTTCATGTTCCAATACTGCCTGCCAATAGAAAACTTACCATTACCATCTCAAGGAAATGATTGCCCATGTTCCAACCTTTCATCGTTGAAACCTAACTGGCATGAACCACCATTATCAACACAATATTGCCTTGAAAGTTCTATAACAGCTCTGGCAGCTAGGCTTGCATGTTCTGCAAACTCAGCCATTGCTTGAGAAGCAGAGGTAGCATCCTTAAATTTCATGTTCCAATTCTGCCTGCCAATAGAAAAATTACCATCTCCAGGAAATGATTGACCATGTTCCAACCTTTCATCCTTGAAACCTAAGTGGCATGAACCACCATCATCAACACAATATTTCCTTGAAAGTTCTACAACAGCTCTGGCAGCTAGGCTTACCTGTTCTGCAAACTCAGCCGCTACTTGAGCAGCAGAGGTAGCATCCTTAAATTTCAAGTTCCAATTCTGCTTGCCAATAGAAAAATTACCATTACCATCTCCAGGAAATGCTTGCCCAATTTCTAACCTTTCATCCTATAAACCTAAGTGGCATGAACCACCATCATCAACACAATATTGCCTTGAAAGTTCTCTAATAGCTATAGAAGTTAGGCTTGCATGTTCTGCAAACTCTGCCAGTTCTTGAGCAGTAGAGGTAGCATCCTTAAATTTCATGTTCCAATTCTGCTTGCCAACAAAAAAATTACCATTACCATCTCCAGGAAATGATTGCCCATGTTCCACCTTTCATCCTTGAAACCTAAGTGGCATGAACTACTATCATCAACACAATATTGCCTTGGAAGTTCTACAACAACTCTGGCAGCTAGGCTTGCATGTTCTGCAAACTCCGCCGCTGCTTGAGCAGTAGAGGTAGCATCCTTAAATTTCATGTTCCAATTCTGCTTGCCAACAGAAAAATTACCATTACTATCTCCAGGAAATACTTGCCCATTTTCGAACCTTTCATCCTTGAAACCTAAGTGGCATGATCCACCATCATCAACACAATATTGCCTTGAATGTTCTCCAACAACTCTGGCAGCTAGGCTCGCATGTTCTCCAAACTCAGACGCTGCTTGAGCAGCAGAGGTAGCATCCTTAAATTTCATGTTCCAATTTTGCCTGCCAATAGAAAAGTTACCATCTCCAGGAAATGATTGCCCATATTCCAACCTTTCATCCTTTAAACCTAAGTGGCATGAACTACTATCATCAACACAATATTGCCTTGAAAGTTCTACAACAGCTATGGCAGCTAGGCTTGCATGTTCTGCAAACTTTGCCGCTGCTTGAGCAGCAGAGGTAGCATCCTTAAATTTCATGTTCCAATACTGCCTGCCAATAGAAAACTTACCATTACCATCTCAAGGAAATGATTGCCCATGTTCCAACCTTTCATCCTTGAAACCTAACTGGCATGAACCACCATTATCAACACAATATTGCCTTGAAAGTTCTACAACAGCTCTGGCAGCTAGGCTTGCATGTTCTGCAAACTCAGCCACTGCTTGAGAAGCAGAGGTAGCATCCTTAAATTTCATGTTCCAATTCCGCCTGCCAATAGAAAAATTACCATCTCTAGGAAATGATTGCCCATGTTCCAACCTTTCATCCTAGAAACCTAAGTGGCATGAACCACCATTATCAACACAATATTTCCTTGAAAGTTCTACAACAGCTCTGGCAGCTAGGCTTACCTGTTCTGCAAACTCAGCCGCTACTTGAGCAGCAGAGGTAGCATCCTTAAATTTCAAGTTCCAATTCTGCTTGCCAATAGAAAAATTACCATTACCATCTCCAGGAAATGCTTGCCCATGTTCCAACCTTTCATCCTTGAAACCTAACTGGCATGAACCACCATTATCAACACAATATTGCCTTGAAAGTTCTACAATAGCTCTGGCAGCTAGGCTTGCATGTTCTGCAAACTCAGCCATTGCTTGAGAAGCAGAGGTAGCATCCTTAAATTTCATGTTCCAATTCTGCCTGCCAATAGAAAAATTACCATCTCCAGGAAATGATTGCCCATGTTCCAACCTTTCATCCTTGAAACCTAAGTGGCATGAACCACCATCATCAACACAATATTGCCTTGAAAGTTCTACAATAGCTCTGGCAGCTAGGCTTACCTGTTCTGCAAACTCAGCCGCTACTTGAGCAGCAGAGGTAGCACCCTTAAATTTCAAGTTCCAATTCTGCTTGCCAATAGAAAAATTACCATTACCATCTCTAGGAAATACTTGCCCATTTTCGAACCTTTCATCCTTGAAACCTAAGTGGCATGATCCACCATCATCAACACAATATTGCCTTGAATGTTCTCCAACAACTCTGGCAACTAGGCTCGCATGTTCTCCAAACTCAGACGCTGCTTGAGCAGCAGAGGTAGCATCCTTAAATTTCATGTTCCAATTTTGCCTGCCAATAGAAAAGTTACCATCTCCAGGAAATGATTGCCCATATTCCAACCTTTCATCCTTTAAACCTAAGTGGCATGAACTACTATCATCAACACAATATTGCCTTGAAAGTTCTACAACAGCTATGGCAGCTAGGCTTGCATGTTCTGCAAACTCTGCCGCTGCTTGAGCAGCAGAGGTAGCATCCTTAAATTTCATGTTCCAATACTGCCTGCCAATAGAAAACTTACCATTACCATCTCAAGGAAATGATTGCCCATGTTCCAACCTTTCATCCTTGAAACCTAACTGGCATGAACCACCATTATCAACACAATATTGCCTTGAAAGTTCTACAACAGCTCTGGCAGCTAGGCTTGCATGTTCTGCAAACTCAGCCACTGCTTGAGAAGCAGAGGTAGCATCCTTAAATTTCATGTTCCAATTCTGCCTCCCAATAGAAAAACTACCATCTCCAGGAAATGATTGCCCATGTTCCAACCTTTCATCCTAGAAACCTAAGTGGCATGAACCACCATTATCAACACAATATTGCCTTGAAAGTTCTACAACAGCTCTGGTAGCTAGGCTTACCTGTTCTGCAAACTCAGCCGCTACTTGAGCAGCAGAGGTAGCATCCTTAAATTTCAAGTTCCAATTCTGCTTGCCAATAGAAAAATTACCATTACCATCTCCAGGAAATGCTTGCCCATGTTCCAACCTTTCATCCTTGAAACCTAACTGGCATGAACCACCATTATCAACACAATATTGCCTTGAAAGTTCTACAATAGCTCTGGCAGCTAGGCTTGCATGTTCTGCAAACTCAGCCATTGCTTGAGAAGCAGAGGTAGCTTCCTTAAATTTCATGTTCCAATTCTGCCTGCCAATAGAAAAATTACCATCTCCAGGAAATGATTGCCCATGTTCCAACCTTTCATCCTTGAAACCTAAGTGGCATGAACCACCATCATCAACACAATATTGTCTTGAAAGTTCTACAATAGCTCTGGCAGCTAGGCTTACCTGTTCTGCAAACTCAGCCGCTACTTGAGCAGCAGAGGTAGCACCCTTAAATTTCAAGTTCCAATTTTGCTTGCCAATAGAAAAATTACCATTACCATCTCCAGGAAATGCTTGCCCATTTTCTAACCTTTCATCCTTGAAACCTAAGTGGCATGAACCACCATCATCAACACAATATTGCCTTGAAAGTTCTCCAATAGCTATGGAAGTTAGGCTTGCATGTTCTGCAAACTCTGCCGCTGCTTGAGCAGTAGAGGTAGCATCCTTAAATTTCATGTTCCAATTCTGCTTGCCAACAGAAAAATTACCATTACCATCTCCAGGAAATGATTGCCCATGTTCCACCTTTCATCCTTGAAACCTAAGTGTCATGAACTACTATCATCAACACAATATTGCCTTGAAAGTTCTACAATAGTTATGGCATCTAGGCTTGCATGCTCTGCAAACTCTACCGCTGCTTGAGCAGAAGAGGTAGCATCCTTAAATTTCATGTTCCAATTCTTCTTGCCAACAGAAAAATTACCATTACAATCTCCAGGAAATAATTGCACATGTTCCAACCTTTCATCCTTGAAATCTAAGTGGCAGGAACCACCATCATCAATACAATATTGCCTTGAAAGTTCTACAACAGCTCTGGCAGCTAGGCTTACCTGTTCTGCAAACTCAGCTGCTACTTGAGCAGCAGAGGTAGCATCCTTAAATTTCAAGTTCCAATTCTACTTGCCAATAGAAAAATTACTATTACCATCTCCAGGAAATTCTTGCCCATTTTCTAACCTTTCATCCTTGAAACCTAAGTGGCATGAACCACCATCATCAACACAATATTGCCTTGAAAGTTCTCCAACAGCTCTGGCAGCTAGGCTAGCACGTTATGCAAACTCAGCCGCTGCTTGAGCTGCAGAAGTAGCATCCTTAAATTTCATGTTCCAATTCTGCCTGCCAACAAAACAATTACCATTACCATCTCCAGGAAATGATTGCCCATGTTCCAACCTTTTATCCTTGAAACCTAAGTGGGATGAACCACCATCATCAACACAATATTGCCTTGAAAGTTCTACAACAGCTCGGGCAGCTAGGCTTACCTGTTCTGCAAACTTAGCCGCTACTTGAGCAGCAGAGGTAGCATCCTTAAATTTCAAGTTCCAATTCTGCTTGCCAATAGAAAAATTACCATTACCATATCCAGGAAATGCTTGCCCATTTTCTATCCTTTCATCCTTGAAACCTAAGTGGAATGAACCACCATCATCAAAACAATATTGCCTTGAAAGTTCTCCAATAGCTATGGAAGTTAGGCTTGCATGTTCTGCAAACTCTGCCGCTACTTGAGCAGTAGAGGTAGCATCCTTAAATTTCATGTTCCAATTCTGCTTGCCAACAGAAAAATTACCATTACCATCTCCAGGAAATAATTGCCAATGTTCCACCTTTCATCCTTGAAACCTAAGTGGCATGAACTACTATCATCAACACAATATAGCCTTGAAAGTTCTACAACAACTCTGGCAGCTAGGCTTGCATGTTCTGCAAACTCCGCCACTGCTTGAGCAGTAGAGGTAGCATCCTTAAATTTCATGTTCCAATTCTGCTTGCCAACAGAAAAATTACCATTGCTATCTCCAGGAAATACTTGCCCATTTTCGAACCTTTCATCCTTGAAACCTAAGTGCCATGAACCACCATCATCAACACAATATTGCCTTGAAAGTTCTCCAACAGCTTTGGCAGCTAGGCTAGCACGTTATGCAAACTCAGCCGCTGCTTGAGCTGCAGAAGTAGCATCCTTAAATTTCATATTCCAATTCTGCCTGCCAACAAAACAATTACCATTACCATCTCCAGGAAATGATTGCCCATGTTCCAACCTTTTATCCTTGAAACCTAAGTGGGATGAACCACCATCATCAACACAATATTGCCTTGAAAGTTCTACAACAGCTCGGGCAGCTAGGCTTACCTGTTCTGCAAACTTAGCCGCTACTTGAGCAGCAGAGGTAGCATCCTTAAATTTCAAGTTCCAATTCTGCTTGCCAATAGAAAAATTACCATTACCATCTCCAGGAAATGCTTGCCCATTTTCTATCCTTTCATCCTTGAAACCTAAGTGGCATGAACCACCATCATCAACACAATATTGCCTTGAAAGTTCTCCAATAGCTATGGAAGTTAGGCTTGCATGTTCTGCAAACTCTGCCGCTGCTTGAGCAGTAGAGGTAGCATCCTTAAATTTCATGTTCCAATTCTGCTTGCCAACAGAAAAATTACCATTACCATCTCCAGGAAATAATTGCCCATGTTCCACCTTTCATCCTTGAAACCTAAGTGGCATGAACTACTATCATCAACACAATATTGCCTTGAAAGTTCTACAACAACTCTGGCAGCTAGGCTTGCATGTTCTGCAAACTCCGCCACTGTTTGAGCAGTAGAGGTAGCATCCTTAAATTTCATGTTCCAATTCTGCTTGCCAACAGAAAAATTACCATTACTATCTCCAGGAAATACTTGCCCACTTTCGAACCTTTCATCCTTGAAACCTAAGTGGCATGAACCACCATCATCAACACAATATTGCCTTGAATGTTCTCCAACAACTCTGGCAGCTAGGCTCGCATGTTTTCCTAACTCAGACGCTGCTTGAGCAGCAGAGGTAGCATCCTTAAATTTCATGTTCCAATTTTGCCTGCCAATAGAAAAGTTACCATCTCTAGGAAATGATTGCCCATGTTCCAACCTTTCATCCTTTAAACCTAAGTGGCATGAACTACTATCATCAACACAATATTGCCTTGAAAGTTCTACAACAGCTATGGCAGCTAGGCTTACATGTTCTGCAAACTCTGCCGTTGCTTGAGCAGCAGAGGTAGCATCCTTAAATTTCATGTTCCAATACTGCCTGCCAATAGAAAACTTACCATTACCATCTCAAGGAAATGATTGCCCATGTTCCAACCTTTTATCCTTGAAACCTAACTGGCATAAACCACCATTATCAACACAATATTGCCTTGAAAGTTCTACAACAGCTCTGGCAGCTAGGCTTGCATGTTCTGCAAACTCAGCCACTGCTTGAGAAGCAGAGGTAGCATCCTTAAATTTCATGTTCCAATTCTGCCTGCCAATAGAAAAATTACCATCTCCAGGAAATGATTGCCCATGTTCCAACCTTTCATCCTAGAAACCTAAGTGGCATGAACCACCATTATCAACACAATATTGCCTTGAAAGTTCTACAACAGCTCTGGCAGCTAGGCTTACATGTTCTGCAAACTCAGCCGCTACTTAAGCAGTAGAGGTAGCATCCTTAAATTTCAAGTTCCAATTCTGCTTGCCAATAGAAAAATTACCATTACCATCTCCAGGAAATGCTTGCCCATGTTCCAACCTTTCATCCTTAAAACCTAACTGGCATGAACCACCATTATCAACACAATATTGCCTTGAAAGTTCTACAATAACTCTGGCAGCTAGGCTTGCATGTTCTGCAAACTCAGCCATTGCTTGAGAAGCAGAGGTAGCATCCTTAAATTTCATGTTCCAATTCTGCCTGCCAATAGAAAAATTACCATCTCCAGGAAATGATTGCCCATGTTCCAACCTTTCATCCTTGAAACCTAAGTGGCATGAACCACCATCATCAACACAATATTGCCCTGAAAGTTCTACAACAGCTCTGGCAGCTAGGCTTACCTATTCTGCAAACTCAGCCGCTACTTGAGCAGCAGAGGTAGCATCCTTAAATTTCAAGTTCCAATTCTGCTTGCCAATAGAACAATTACCATTACCATCTCCAGGAAATGCTTGCCCATTTTCTAACCTTTCATCCTTGAAACCTAAGTGGCATGAACCACCATCATTAACACAATATTGCCTTGAAAGTTCTCCAATAGCTATGGAAGTTAGGCTTGCATATTCTGCAAACTCTGCCGCTGCTTGAGCAGTAGAGGTAGCATCCTTAAATTTCATGTTCCAATTCTGCTTGCCAACAGAAAAATTACCATTACCATCTCCAGGAAATAATTGCCCATGTTCCACCTTTCATCCTTGAAACCTAAGTGGCATGAACTACTATCATCAACACAATATTGCCTTGAAAGTTCTACAACAACTCTGGCAGCTAGGCTTGCATGTTCTGCAAACTCCGCCACTGCTTGAGCAGTAGAGGTAGCATCCTTAAATTTCATGTTCCAATTCTGCTTGCCAACAGAAAAATTACGATTACTATCTCCAGGAAATACTTGCCCATTTTCGAACCTTTCATCCTTGAAACCTAAGTGGCATGAACCACCATCATCAACACAATATTGCCTTGAATGTTCTCCAACAACTCTGGCAGCTAGACTCGCATGTTCTCCAAACTCAGACGCTGCTTGAGCAGCAGAGGTAGCATCCTTAAATTTCATGTTCCAATTTTTCCTGCCAATAGAAAAGTTACCATCTCCAGGAAATGATTGCCCATGTTCCAACCTTTCATCCTTTAAACCTAAGTGGCATGAACTACTATCATCAACACAATATTGCCTTGAAAGTTCTACAACAGCTATGGCAGCTAGGCTTGCATGTTCTGCAAACTCTGCCGTTGCTTGAGCAGCAGAGGTAGCATCCTTAAATTTCATGTTCCAATACTGCCTGCCAATAGAAATATTACCATTACCATCTCAAGGAAATGATTGCCCATGTTCCAACCTTTTATCCTTGAAACCTAACTGGCATAAACCACCATTATCAACACAATATTGCCTTGAAAGTTCTACAACAGCTCTGGCAGCTAGGCTTGCATGTTCTGCAAACTCAGCCACTGCTTGAGAAGCAGAGGTAGCATCCTTAAATTTCATGTTCCAATTCTGCCTGCCAATAGAAAAATTACCATCTCCAGGAAATGATTGCCCATGTTCCAACCTTTCATCCTAGAAACCTAAGTGGCATGAACCACCATTATCAACACAATATTGCCTTGAAAGTTCTACATCAGCTCTGGCAGCTAGGCTTACCTGTTCTGCAAACTCAGCCGCTACTTGAGCAGCAGAGGTAGCATCCTTAAATTTGAAGTTCCAATTCTGCTTGCCAATAGAAAAATTACCATTACCATCTCCAGGAAATGCTTGCCCATGTTCCAACCTTTCATCCTTAAAACCTAACTGGCATGAACCACCATTATCAACACAATATTGCCTTGAAAGTTCTACAATAACTCTGGCAGCTAGGCTTGCATGTTCTGCAAACTCAGCCATTGCTTGAGAAGCAGAGGTAGCATCCTTAAATTTCATGTTCCAATTCTGCCTGCCAATAGAAAAATTACCATCTCCAGGAAATGATTGCCCATGTTCCAACCTTTCATCCTTGAAACCTAAGTGGCATGAACCACCATCATCAACACAATATTGCCTTGAAAGTTCTACAACAGCTCTGGCAGCTAGGCTTACCTGTTCTGCAAACTCAGCCGCTAATTGAGCAGCAGAGGTAGCATCCTTAAATTTCAAGTTCCAATTCTGCTTGCCAATAGAAAAATTACCATTACCATCTCCAGGAAATGCTTGCCCATTTTCTAACCTTTCATCCTTGAAACCTAAGTTGCATGAACCACCATCATCAACACAATATTGCCTTGAAAGTTCTCCAAAAGCTATGGAAGTTAGGCTTGCATGTTCTGCAAACTCTGCCGCTGCTTGAGCAGTAGAGGTAGCATCCTTAAATTTCATGTTCCAATTCTGCTTGCCAACAGAAAAATTACCATTACCATCTCCAGGAAATGATTGCCCATGTTCCACCTTTCATCCTTGAAACCTAAGTGGAATGAACTACTATCATCAACACAATATTGCCTTGAAAGATCTACAATAGTTATGGCAGCTAGGCTTGCATGCTCTGCAAACTCTACCGCTGCTTGAGCAGAAGAGGTAGCATCCTTAAATTTCATGTTCCAATTCTTCTTGCCAACAGAAAAATTACGATTACAATCTCCAGGAAATGATTGCACATGTTCCAACCTTTCATCCTTGAAACCTAAGTGGCATGAACCACCATCATCAATACAATATTGCCTTGAAAGTTCTTTAACAGCTCTGGCAGCTAGGCTTACCTGTTCTGCAAACTCAGCCGCTACTTGAGCAGCAGAGGTAGCATCCTTAAATTTCAAGTTCCAATTCTACTTGCCAATAGAAAAATTACTATTACCATCTCCAGAAAATTCTTGCCCATTTTCTAAACTTTCATCCTTGAAACCTAAGTGGCATGAACCACCATCATCAACACAATATTGCCTTGAAAGTTCTCCAACAGCTCTGGCAGCTACGCTTGCACGTTATGCAAACTCAGCCGCTGCTTAAGCTGCAGAAGTAGCATCCTTAAATTTCATGTTCCAATTCTGCCTGCCAACGAAACAATTATCATTACCATCTCCAGGAAATGATTGCCCATGTTCCAACCTTTTATCCTTGAAACCTAAGTGGGATGAACCACCATCATCAACACAATATTGCCTTGAAAGTTCTACAATAGCTCTGGCAGCTAGGCTTACTTGTTCTGCAAACTTAGCCGCTACTTGAGCAGCAGAGGTAGCATCCTTAAATTTCAAGTTCCAATTCTGCTTGCCAATAGAAAAATTACCATTACCATCTCCAGGAAATGCTTGCCCATTTTCTAACCTTTCATCCTTGAAACCTAAGTGGCATGAACCACCATCATCAACACAATATTGCCTTGAAAGTTCTCCAACAGCTCTGGCAGCTAGGCTTGCATGTTCTGCAAACTCTGCCGCTGCTTGAGCAGTAGAGGTAGCATCCTTAAATTTCATGTTCCAATTCTGCTTGCCAACAGAAAAATTACCATTACCATCTCCAGGAAATGCTTGCCCATTTTCTAACCTTTCATCTATGAAACCTAAGTGGCATGAACCACCATCATCAACACAATATTGCCTTGAAAGTTCTCCAATAGCTATGGAAGTTAGGCTTGCATGTTCTGCAAACTCTGCCGCTGCTTGAGCAGTAGAGGTAGCATCCTTAAATTTCATGTTCCAATTCTGCTTGCCAACAGAAAAATTACCATTACCATCTCCAGGAAATGATTGCCCATGTTCCAACCTTTCATCCTTGAAACCTAAGTGGCATGAACCACCATCATCAACACAATATTGCCTTGAATGATCTCCAACAACTCTGGCAGCTAGGCTCGCATGTTCTCCAAACTCAGACGCTGCTTGAGCAGCAGAGGTAGCATCCTTAAATTTTATGTTCCAATTTTGCCTGCCAATAGAAAAGTTACCATCTCCAGGAAATGATTGCCCATGTTCCAACCTTTCATTCTTTAAACCTAAGTGGCATGAACTACTATCATCAACAAAATATTGCCTTAAAAGTTCTACAACAGCTATGGCAGCTAGGCTTGCATGTTCTGCAAACTCTGCCACTGCTTGAGCAGCAGAGGTAGCATCCTTAAATTTCATGTTCCAATACTGCCTGCCAATAGAAAACTTACCATTACCATCTCAAGGAAATGCTTGCCCATGTTCCAACCTTTCATCCTTAAAACCTAACTGGCATGAACCACCATTATCAACACAATATTGCCTTGAAAGTTCTACAATAGCTCTGCCAGCTAGGCTTGCATGTTCTGCAAACTCAGCCATTGCTTGAGAAGCAGAGGTAGCATCCTTAAATTTCATGTTCCAATTCTGCCTGCCAATAGAAAAATTACCATCTCCAGGAAATGATTGCCCATGTTCCAACCTTTCATCCTTGAAACCTAAGTGGCATGAACCACCATCATCAACACAATATTGCCTTGAAAGTTCTACAACAGCTCTGGCAGCTAGGCTTACCTGTTCTGCAAACTCAGCCGCTACTTGAGCAGCAGAGGTAGCATCCTTAAATTTCAAGTTCCAATTCTGCTTGCCAATAGAAAAATTACCATTACCGTCTCCAGGAAATGCTTGCCCATTTTCTAACCTTTCATCCTTGAAACCTAAGTTGCATGAACCACCATCATCAACACAATATTGCCTTGAAAGTTCTCCAAAAGCTATGGAAGTTAGGCTTGCATGTTCTGCAAACTCTGCCGCTGCTTGAGCAGTAGAGGTAGCATCCTTAAATTTCATGTTCCAATTCTGCTTGCCAACATAAAAATTACCATTACCATCTCCAGGAAATGATTGCCCAAGTTCCACCTTTCATCCTTGAAACCTAAGTGGCATGAACTACTATCATCAACACAATATTGCCTTGAAAGTTCTACAATAGTTATGGCAGCTAGGCTTGCATGCTCTGCAAACTCTACCGCTGCTTGAGCAGAAGAGGTAGCATCCTTAAATTTCATGTTCCAATTCTTCTTGCCAACAGAAAAATTACCATTACAATCTCCAGGAAATGATTGCACATGTTCCAACCTTTCATCCTTGAAACCTAAGTGGCATGAACCACCATCATCAATACAATGTTGCCTTGAAAGTTCTTTAACAGCTCTGGCAGCTAGGCTTACCTGTTCTGCAAACTCAGCCGCTACTTGAGCAGCAGAGGTAGCATCCTTAAATTTCAAGTTCCAATTCTACTTGCCAATAGAAAAATTACTATTACCATCTCCAGGAAATTCTTGCCCATTTTCTAACCTTTCATCCTTGAAACCTAAGTGGCATGAACCACCATCATCAACACAATATTGCCTTGAAAGTTCCCCAACAGCTCTGGCAGCTAGGCTTGCACGTTATGCAAACTCAGCCGCTGCTTGAGCTGCAGAAGTAGCATCCTTAAATTTCATGTTCCAATTCTGCCTGCCAACAAAACAATTACCATTACCATCTCCAGGAAATGATTGCCCATGTTCCAACCTTTTATCCTTGAAACCTAAGTGGGATGAACCACCATCATCAACACAATATTGCCTTGAAAGTTCTACAACAGCTCGGGCAGCTAGGCTTACTTGTTCTGCAAACTCAGCCGCTACTTGAGCAGCAGAGGTAGCATCCTTAAATTTCAAGTTCCAATTCTGCTTGCCAATAGAAAAATTACCATTACCATCTCCAGGAAATGCTTGCCCATTTTCTAACCTTTCATCCTTGAAACCTAAGTGGCATGAACCACCATCATCAACACAATATTGCCTTGAAAGTTCTCCAATAGCTATGGAAGTTAGGCTTGCATGTTCTGCAAACTCTGCCACTGCTTGAGCAGTACAGGTAGCATCCTCAAATTTCATGTTCCAATTCTGCTTGCCAACAGAAAAATTACCATTACCATCTCCAGGAAATGCTTGCCCTTTTTCTAACCTTTCATCCTTGAAACCTAAGTGGCATGAACCACCATCATCAACACAATATTGCCTTGAAAGTTCTCCAATAGCTATGGAAGTTAGGCTTACATGTTCTGCAAACTCTGCCGCTGCTTGAGCAGTAGAGGTAGCATCCTTAAATTTCATGTTCCAATTCTGCTTGCCAACAGAAAAATTACCATTACCATCTTCAGGAAATGATTGCCCATGTTCCAACCTTTCATCCTTGAAACCTAAGTGGCATGAACCACCATCATCAACACAATATTGCCTTGAATGTTCTCCAACAACTCTGGCAGCTAGGCTCGCATGTTCTCCAAACTCAGACGCTGCTTGAGCAGCAGAAGTAGCATCCTTAAATTTCATGTTCCAATTTTGCCTGCCAATAGAAAAGTTACCATCTCCAGGAAATGATTGCCCATGTTCAACCTTTCATCCTTTAAACCTAAGTGGCATTAACTACGATCATCAACACAATATTGCCTTGAAAGTTCTACAACAGCTATGGCAGCTAGGCTTGCATGTTCTGCAAACTCTGCCGCTGCTTGAGCAGCAGAGGTAGCATCCTTAAATTTCATGTTCCAATACTGCCTGCCAATAGAAAACTTACCATTACCATCTCAAGGAAATGATTGCCCATGTTCCAACCTTTCATCCTTGAAACCTAAGTGGCATGAACCACCATCATCAACACAGTATTGCCTTGAAAGTTCTACAGCAGCTCTGGCAGCTAGGCTTGCATGTTCTGCAAACTCAGCCACTGCTTGAGAAGCAGAGGTAGCATCCTTAAATTTCATGTTCCAATTATGCCTGCCAATAGAAAAATTACCATCTCTAGGAAATGATTGCCCATGTTCCAACCTTTCATCCTAGAAACCTAAGTGGCATGAACCACCATTATCAACACAATATTGCCTTGAAAGTTCTACAACAGCTCTGGCAGCTAGGTTTACCTGTTCTGCAAACTCAGCCGCTACTTGAGCAGCAGAGGTAGCATCCTTAAATTTCAAGTTCCAATTCTGCATGCCAATAGAAAAATTACCATTACCATCTCCAGGAAATGCTTGCCCATGTTCCAACCTTTCATCCTTGAAACCTAACTGGCATGAACCAGCATTATCAACACAATATTGCCTTGAAAGTTCTACAATAGCTCTGGCAGCTAGGCTTGCATGTTCTGCAAACTCAGCCATTGCTTGAGAAGCAGAGGTAGCATCCTTAAATTTCATGTTCCAATTCTGCCTGCCAATAGAAAAATTACCATCTCCAGGAAATGATTGCCCATGTTCCAACCTTTCATCCTTGAAACCTAAGTGGCATGAACCACCATCATCAACACAATATTGCCTTGAAAGTTCTATAACAGCTCTGGCAGCTAGGCTTACCTGTTCTGCAAACTCAGCCGCTACTTGAGCAGCAGAGGTAGCATCCTTAAATTTCAAGTTCCAATTCTGCTTGCCAATAGAAAAATTACCATTACCATCTCCAGGAAATGCTTGCCCATTTTCTAACCTTTCATCCTTGAAACCTAAGTGGCATGAACCACCATCATCAACACAATATTGCCTTGAAAGTTCTCCAATAGCTATGGAAGTTAGGCTTGCATGTTCTGCAAACTCTGCCGCTGCTTGAGCAGTAGAGGTAGCATCCTTAAATTTCATGTTCCAATTCTGCTTGCCAACAGAAAAATTACCATTACCATCTCCAGGAAATGATTGCCCATGTTCCACCTTTCATCCATGAAACCTAAGTGGCATGAACTACTATCATCAACACAATATTGCCTTGAAAGTTCTACAATAGTTATGGCAGCTAGGCTTGCATGCTCTACAAACTCTACCGCTGCTTGAGCAGAAGAGGTAGCATCCTTAAATTTCATGTTCCAATTCTTCTTGCCAACAGAAAAATTACCATTACAATCTCCAGGAAATGATTGCACATGTTCCAACCTTTCATCCTTGAAACCTAAGTGGCATGAACCACCATCATCAATACAATATTGCCTTGAAAGTTCTTTAACAGCTCTGGCAGCTAGTCTTACCTGTTCTGCAAACTCAGCCGCTACTTGAGCAGTAGAGGTAGCATCCTTAAATTTCAAGTTCCAATTCTACTTGCCAATAGAAAAATTACTATTACCATCTCCAGGATATTCTTGCCCATTTTCTAACCTTTCATCCTTGAAACCTAAGTGGCATGAACCACCATCATCAACACAATATTGCCTTGAAAGTTCTCCAACAGCTCTGGCAGCTAGGCTTGCACGTTATGCAAACTCAGCCGCTGCTTGAGCTGCAGAAGTAGCATCCTTAAATTTCATGTTCCAATTCTGCCTGCCAACAAAACAATTACCATTACCATCTCCAGGAAATGATTGCCCATGTTCCAACCTTTTATCCTTGAAACCTAAGTGGGATGAACCACCATCATCAACACAATATTGCCTTGAAAGTTCTATAACAGCTCGGGCAGCTAGGCTTACCTGTTCTGCAAACTCAGCCGCTACTTGAGCAGCAGAGGTAGCATCCTTAAATTTCAAGTTCCAATTCTGCTTGCCAATAGAAAAATTACCATTACCATCTCCAGGAAATGCTTGCCCATTTTCTAACCTTTCATCCTTGAAACCTAAGTGGCATGAACCACCATCATCAACACAATATTGCCTTGAAAGTTCTCCAATAGCTATGGAAGTTAGGCTTGCATGTTCTGCAAACTCTGCCGCTGCTTGAGCAGTAGAGGTAGCATCCTTAAATTTCATGTTCCAATTCTGCTTGCCAACAGAAAAATTACCATTACCATCTCCAAGAAATGCTTGCCCTTTTTCTAACCTTTCATCCTTGAAACCTAAGTGGCATGAACCACCATCATCAACACAATATTGCCTTGAAAGTTCTCCAATAGCTATGGAAGTTAGGCATATATGTTCTGCAAACTCTGCCACTGCTTGAGCAGTAGAGGTAGCATCCTTAAATTTCATGTTCCAATTCTGCTTGCCAACAGAAAAATTACCATTACCATCTCCAGGAAATGATTGCCCATGTTCCAACCTTTCATCCTTGAAACCTAAGTGGCATGAACCACCATCATCAACACAATATTGCCTTGAAAGTTCTACAACAGCTCTGGCAGCTAGGCTTGCATGTTCTCTAAACTCAGACGCTGCTTGAGCAGCAGAGGTAGCATCCTTAAATTTCATGTTCCAATTTTGCCTGCCAATAGAAAAGTTACCATCTCCAGGAAATGATTGCCCATGTTCCAACCTTTCATCCTTTAAACCTAAGTGGCATGAACTACTATCATCAACACAATATTGCCTTGAAAGTTCTACAACAGCTATGGCAGCTAGGCTTGCATGTTCTGCAAACTCTGCCGCTGCTTGAGCAGCAGAGGTAGCATCCTTAAATTTCATGTTCCAATACTGCCTGCCAATAGAAAACTTACCATTACCATCTCAAGGAAATGATTGCCCATGTTCCAACCTTTCATCCTTGAAACCTAACTGGCATGAACCACCATTATCAACACAATATTGCCTTGAAAGTTCTACAACAGCTCTGGCAGCTAGGCTTGCATGTTCTGCAAACTCAGCCACTGCTTGAGAAGCAGAGGTAGCATCCTTAAATTTCATGTTCCAATTCTACCTGCCAATAGAAAAATTACCATCTCCAGGAAATGATTGCCCATGTTCCAACCTTTCATCCTAGAAACCTAAGTGGCATGAACCACCATTATCAACACAATATTGCCTTGAAAGTTCTACAACAGCTCTGGCAGCTAGGTTTACCTATTCTGCAAACTTAGCCGCTACTTGAGCAGCAGAGGTAGCATCCTTAAATTTCAAGTTCCAATTCTGCTTGCCAATAGAAAAATTACCATTACCATCTCCAGGAAATGCTTGCCCATGTTCCAACCTTTCATCCTTGAAACCTAACTGGCATGAACCACCATTATCAACACAATATTGCCTTGAAAGTTCTACAATAGCTCTGGCAGCTAGGCTTGCATATTCTAGAAACTCAGCCATTGCTTGAGAATGTCACGCCCCGAACCTAGGAGCGAGACAAGCACCCCGTGCCTCACCTAACCTGGCGTACCAAATTGCGACTAAGGGACTCTGAACACATAATGTCATACTTTGGCCATGGGGCCACCTTGCAAGACAATTTGCGAAGCAAAATATAAAACTGAATGGAAACTAGCACTAACTAAATATCAATATAAAGCTAGGCCGACAAGGCCGTCATAGCTACTACAGCTGACAAACCACCAATTTATACAAACCCAACATACTGCACTAACCAACAGGATATGCCTACAAGCCTCTACTGATAGATGTACTGTGATCGGAACAGGGCCCCGACCTACCCATAACATATATACAGATATACATAAGATGTACACAAAACTCTAGTCCTGGCAACTCCGAAAGACGTGGAGCTTACCGATCAGGCGGAACTCGGAAAACACCTACTGAGGAGGTCTACCCGTCTGTCTGTCTGAACCTGCACGCATGAAATGCAGCGCCCCCAAAAAAGGGACGTCAGTACGAAATAATGTACCGAGTATGTAAGGCAATAAAATAACTGAAATCTGAAACTGAACTGATAATATGATAACTGAAATTAACTGGGAGTCAAAGATGATCTGGAGATATACTTACCTGCTGATACTGACTCAACTCCTTCAATATAGTAAGTAAAATAATTGTACGACCTTATAAGGCTCGGTATATATAACTGCTCTGCCATAGTAGGCTCGCTTATAGGCGCTCGGCCATACTAGGCTATGTATCTCGACCATGCTGGGCTCGCTCATAGGCGCTCGGCCACAGTAGGCTCGGTATATAACTTTCCATCTGATCAGAGGTTGCCCAATAGGGGCCTGCCCATCGATTATAGCTCGATGGTAATGAAAATACTGTAATACTGTATATATAGGCTTGCTGCTCTCTTGACTGGAAGAAGACAATACTAAAATTGAATATAGAGTCTCGATAAGGAATAATATTGTAACTTATGAGACTAGAATAGTGTGAATAAATTCATGAATATGAACTTCTCTTTTTGTCTCATTACTAACACATGTAGCTACGAGATCATGCCAAAATGAAGGAAGGCTTAGCCTTAACATACCTTATCACAATCTTTTCAATCACCAAGTTGAACTCACCTCTTCGCACCTTAATCTACAAGAATGATAATAATACTATCGTTAAGTTACGAAAGGTACAACTATCGCACAACGAACGACAAACCTATTTTGTATTAAAACGGGCAGCATCTCCCCTATAATATGCCCTTCCTCCAACTTCAAGATAACACCAACAATACAAGGACAGAACAATAACAACATATATACATCATTTTCCAGCCCTATATACACCATCAAATACTACAAAACAGCCCAACACACCCCAATCTCTTCGTACACAAAACGACCACCGTAGTAGTGTCAAACGACCCGAAAATGTTATGACGAACGACCAGCCAACCACCCTACATTTATATGGTGTTTATAAACCCCTTCCTCCTCCAAAACTCCACAAAATAGTAATAAAACACGCAGCCCAACAGCAACACAAAACAGTCCACAAAACAGTCCGCTACAAGTGAATAACTCGAACTCACGGCTTCCGATCACCATCCCGTGAGTTCTTACAAGTATAGAACGACTTACCATGAATTTACAGAAGAAAAAATGGATGAAAGAGAGCAGTAAACTCACCTTATTTTTTGGATAACTCAGCTCCTATCTTGGTTCTTCAAACTCTAAGTTTTACCTCCAATTGGAACTTGAAAGGGAGAGAAAATCAATTAGGGTTTGTGGGAAATTTTTGGGAGGATTCTTTGCAGAGCTTATGTCTGGTTATTATGCTCTATTTTAAGTCTAATATATGAAGAAAATAGGCCCTTAAAAGGCCTCTTTGGACGACCCTAAATGGCCCATTTTTGGGCTTTCATTTAAGCAAGTAGGTGACACACCTACTTGTCACCTAGCAGCTTGCGCAGTATCGCAAAAATGCACATATCTCTCTACTCCGATGTCGTATTGACAAATGGTTTAATGCGTTGGAAAATAGACTCATAGATCTTTAATTTGATGTGTGGAACACACCATAACTCTAAGTATATTGGGAGAAAATTGCAGTTACATTTGACCCAAAGTTTCAGTAAAACTTATGAATGTAACTTGTGATGACTTTCATCGACTTTTGTTCCACAACTCGCTTGACTTAAAAACATAACACACGGATGTAATACGACTAATATAAATCATAACATAATCTCTTTATCATGTTAATCACCCTAGTCTCACCCCAAAGGTACATGTTATAACATTCCCAACTTGTCGACTTTCGATGAAACATTGTTTTATTTAATTGCTTTAGCTTCTGAACTGTCCAACCCTCTTTGTACTTGTTGTTCATGATCTTCAATATTTGTAACCTCAGAGGTAACATGATTAACTTACTTTATATACTTTTAAATATTATCTCATTTTTTTGTCCTACATTAGTTTGCTTACGACGCATTTTTACATACGAAAATATAGGGTGTAACATCACTCCCCCTTGGGAACATTCGTCCTCGAATGTTTACTCTTGGAGACTTTGGAAACTTTTTCCAGAGTATCCTTCGTACACTAGGTTAAAACCAACCTGCACGTAGCCAGAAACATACTATGCATGCCACACATGGCCAATCTTTATAAATAGCAGCAATTTGCCTCACCGACCGTAAATCATAAATATTGAAAGTGAAAAATAAAAGCTTACCTGATGACCTGCTAGCCTACATAGAGCTATGTTGTAGCGTCCCATCTCGAACCATATCTTCATTTTGAAATAGGTGGGGGTATTTAGACTTCATTTCTTCCTCCGATTCCCACGTCATCTCTTCTACATTCTTGCTCCTCCATAAAACCTTTACGGAAGCTACCTCCTTATTTCGTAGATTGCGGATTTGTCGGTCTAGGATGGCAACTGGAATTTCCTCGTATGACAAGTCCTCTGTAATCTGTACATCATCCGTGGGCACCACTCGGGTAGGATCGCCAATGCACTTCCGTAGCATAGATACGTGAAAAACCGGATGGACAGACTCCAATTCTGAGGGCAACTCTAACTCATAAGCTAGTTGGCCCACTCTCCGAATGATCCTATAAGGCCCAATATACCGTGGGCTAAGCTTTCCTTTCTTGCCAAACCTCATCACGCCCTTCATAGGTGATACCTTTAAGAATACCCAGTCATTAATCCTGAACTCTAAGTCTCGTCGCCGCACGTCAAAATATGACTTCTGACGACTCTGAGCTGTCAACAGTCGCTCCCGGATAACCTTTACTTTCTCTACGGCCTGCTGAACCAGGTCTGGCCCATGTAACCCAGATTCTCCAACATCAAACCACCCTATAGGAGATCTGCACTTACGCCCATACAAAGCCTCGTACGGAGCCATCTGGATACTGGAGTGGTAACTGTTATTATATGCAAACTCGATAAGAGGTAGATGTTCATCCCAACTTCTTTTAAAATCCAACACACATACTCGTAACATATCCTCGAGCATCTGAATTGTGCGCTCGGCTTGTCCATCAGTCAGTGGATGAAAAGCTGTGCTGAGATTCACCTGAGTCCCTAGACCTCTCTGAAATGACCTCCAAAAATGTGCTGTAAACTGAGCCCCACGGTCAGATATAATAGAAACTGGTACTCCGTGTAGCCGCACTATCTCCTTAATATATAACTTTGCATAATCTTCTGCTGTATATGTAGATCTGACCGGTAGGAAGTGAGCTGATTTCGTGAGCCTATCGACTATCACCCATATGGAATCGAACTTACGATTAGAACGAGGTAAACCCATGATAAAGTCCATGTTTATCGCCTCCCATTTCCATGTCGGGATCTCTATAGTCTGCATTAGCCCTCCGGGCTTCTGGTGTTCTACCTTCACTTGCTGGCAACTAGTACATTGGGCGACAAACTCAGCAATGTTCTTCTTCATATCATTCCACCAGTACATATCCTTAATGTCATGATACATCTTCGTCGATCCAGGGTGGATGGAATACCATGAATAATGTGCCTCTGACATAATCCTGTCTCGTAGCCCTGCTACATCTGGAACACACAAACGACCCTTGTATCTGAGAACCCCATCTCCCTTGAGCTCTAACAATGGCTTCTTCTGCTGCGGAACTCGCTCTCTCAACTCGACCAACTCTGGGTCCTCGTACTGCCTTTCCTTGACTTCAGCTATGAGGGATGATTTTGCAGTGTTTTGGATTACAACTCCACCATCCTCAGAATCTACTAACCGAACCCCCAACGAAGCCAATTGATGAATATCTCTAGCTAATTGTCTTTTCTCGGGCTCTACATGTGCTAAGCTACCCATAGATTGGCGACTTAAGGCATCTGCTACAACATTAGCTTTCCCTGGATGGTAGAGAATGTTAACATCGTAATCTTTCAATAACTCAAGCCATCGCCTCTGTCGCAAATTCAACTCTTTCTGCTTGAAAATATATTGTAGGCTTTTATGATCAGTAAATATATCAACATGAACACCATATAAATAATGCCGCCATATCTTAAGTGCATGGACAACCGCAGCTAACTCGAGGTCGTGGGTCGGATAATTCCTCTCGTGCTTCCTCAACTGCCTTGAAGCATATGCAATTACCTTCCCATGTTGCATCAGGACACATCCTAACCCGACACCTGATGCATCACAATACACGACATAACCCTCTAGACCCTCTGGAAGTGTTAGAACTGGAGCTGAGGTCAACTTGTTCTTAAGCTCTTGGAAACTCCGCTCACAAGCCTCTGTCCATTGAAACTTAGTTTCTTTCTGTGTCAACTTCGTCAATGGTGCCGAAAGGGAAGAAAAACCCTCTACGAACCTCCGATAGTATCCTGCTAAGCCTAGAAAGCTACGAACCTCTGTCGGAGTGGTAGGTCTAGGCCAAGATTTCACGGCCTCAATCTTCTGAGTGTCCACCTTTATCCCTTCATCTGATACAATATGCCCCAAGAATGCTACAGACTTCAACCAGAACTCACATTTAGAAAACTTAGCATACAACTTACGATCACGGAGGGTTTGGAGTACCGCTCGCAGGTGGTCCGCATGCTCATCCTCTGAACGGGAATAAACCAGAATATCATCAATAAATACTATCACGAACAGATCTAAAAATGGCCGGAATAGGCTATTCATCAAGTCCATAAATACAGCGGGTGCATTAGTCAACCCGAAGGACATGACAAGGAACTCGAAGTGGCCATATCGGGTCCTGAAGGCTGTCTTCGGAATATCTTTTTCCCGAACTCTGACCTGGTGGTACCCCGACCTCAAATCAATCTTGGAAAAGCATCTAGCTCCCTGCAACTGATCAAACAAGTCATCGATCCTTGGAAGTGGATACTTATTCTTAATAGTTACCTTGTTCAACTGCCTATAATCGATACACATCCTCAGCGAGCCGTCTTTCTTCCGCACAAATAGTACCGGTGCACCCCAAGGTGAGGTACTGGGCCTAATGTAACCTTTCTCCAGCAAATCTTTTAACTGCTCCTTCAACTCCTTCAATTCGGCAGGTGCCATTCTATACGGAGGGATGGATATTGGTTGAGTTCCTGGAAGCAAATCGATGCTAAAATCAATCTCTCGCTCTTGAGGAATACCTGGAAGCTCATCTGGAAACACATCTGCATACTCTTTGACTATGGGAATAGACTGAAGTGTAGGTATCTCAGCATCTGCATCTCTAACTCGCACAATATGATAAATGCACCCTTTTGCGATCATTTTCCTCGCCTTCAGATAGGAAATAAACCTACCTCTGGGTGTTGGTGTATTACCTACCCATTCAAGGACTGGCTCACCCGGAAAATGAAATTTGGCTACCTTTGCTCGGCAATCAACTGTGGCATAGCAAGCTGCCAACCAGTCCATGCCCATGATAGCATCAAAGTCCATCATCTCTAGCTCAACTAGGTCAGCTGAGGTCTGACGACTACAAATTGTCACCGTACAACCTCGGTAAACCCGTCTAGCAATAATCGATTCTCCGACCGGTGTAGATACCGCAAAAGGATCACTTAGTATTTCAGGCACTATACCAAACTTTCTCGCGACAAATGGGGTAATATACGATAAAGTAGATCCTGGGTCTATCAAAGCATAAGCATCGTGAGAGAAAATGGTTAATATACCTGTCACAACGTCTGGTGAAGACTCCTGGTCCTGTCGACCCGCTAAAGCATAGATACGGTTCTGATTACCACTTGAACTGGAACCTCTACCTCTGCCTCGACCTCTACCAGCCGAAGACTGAGACTCACGCCTTGAAGGATGCACGGACATAGACGATCCTGTTGCTGAACTCGCTGGTTGTGCCATTCCCCCAGAATCTCTATTTGGGCAATCTCGCATCATATGCCCCGGACGCCCACATGTATAACAAGCATCAGAACCTGCTCGGCATTGACCCAAGTGTCCTCTACCACAGATGTCACACCGCAGAGGAAATGACCATGTCTGCGCAGAACCTCGTTGTCGCTGCAAACCCGACGCCCGTGAGCTCTCACCTGGTCCTGACTGAGTATAGCGGTCATACCCGTAACCCTGTAACTGAGGTGGCGGAGGCCTAGGTGGCCGTCCGAAGTACTGGGTCCTATAACTACCCTGAGATTGCTCCTGAGACCTGGGAAATCTCATCCTCTTACGTTGCCCTTGCTCAGCCCTCTCTGTACCCTGCTGCCGACGCCTACCCCTTTCTATATTCTGGGCGAATGCCTGAATCCGGGAGATATCCATACTATCCTGCAATGCAGCGGTGGCACATGCCTCGGTTAACTCTGGGGCTAACCCTGCTATAAACCTGTGAATCCTGTCCCGCATAGTAGAAACTATGGATGGTGCATATCTGGCCAATGAGTCAAAACGGAGACTATACTCTCGAACACTCATATTACCCTGCTTGAGGGCTAGAAACTGATCGACTCAAGCCTGTCGGATCTCCCGCGGTAAGTACTGGTCAAGGAAAGCATCTGAAAAATTCTCCCAAATAGCTGGAGGTGTATCACGTCCCCTGGACCTCTCCCATCCCTCATACCAAAGGATGGCTATATCTCGGAGTCGAAAAGCTGCTAGCTCAACTGCCTCTTTCTCCGTGGCATGCATAACACGAAAGATCCTGTGAAGCTGATCTATGAAATCCTGCGGGTCCTCCCTCTGATCTGTCCCCGTGAACTCTGGGGGACTCAAAGCAATAAACTCTCGGACCCTTGAACTCCCAGACCCCTCAGAAGTTCCTGCACTAGCTGATGCCCTAGCATGTTGCTGGGTAGCTACCAACTGTGTCAACAAATGCACCGCACTCCTTAAGTCCTGATCTGATGGAAGTGGAGGGGGAACTGGATGTGCGGTTTCCCTAGGAATCTCTGTAGTTGGTGGAGGAGCCGGTAATGGCTGAGTAGGGGTCTCCCCTTGAGCCTCAGACTGGGCCCCATCTACTGGGGGTACCCTGTTGGTCCCCTGACCTACTACTGTATCTCTCCTCTGGCTAGCCGTAGTCTTCCTAGTCACCGTCATCTGTGCATGCAAACACCAACACATAAGTTTAATTCAAATTTCCTATAACTCAGTTCTATAGCATGATTTAGATTTCAAAGAAGTGTAACCAACTCCTAAATGCCCTGTAGTTCCTTGCTTATATAATGTGGTGCACAACACATCTATAAACAAGACCCTACTAGACACGGCTTGTAGACTCCCTAGGACAGAACTGCTCTGATACCAAGTTTGTCATGCCCCGAACCTAGGAGCGAGACAAGCACCCCGTGCCTCACCTAACCTGGCGTACCAAATTGCGACTAAGGGACTCTGAACACATAATGTCATACTTTGGCCATGGGGCCACCTTGCAAGACAATTTGCGAAGCAAAATATAAAACTGAATGGAAACTAGCACTAACTAAATATCAATATAAAGCTAGGCCGACAAGGCCGTCATAGCTACTACAGCTGACAAACCACCAATTTATACAAACCCAACATACTGCACTAACCAACAGGATATGCCTACAAGCCTCTACTGATAGATGTACTGTGATCGGAACAGGGCCCCGACCTACCCATAACATATATACAGATATACATAAGATGTACACAAAACTCTAGTCCTGGCAACTCCGAAAGACGTGGAGCTTACCGATCAGGCGGAACTCGGAAAACACCTACTGAGGAGGTCTACCCGTCTGTCTGTCTGAACCTGCACGCATGAAATGCAGCGCCCCCAAAAAAGGGACGTCAGTACGAAATAATGTACCGAGTATGTAAGGCAATAAAATAACTGAAATCTGAAACTGAACTGATAATATGATAACTGAAATTAACTGGGAGTCAAAGATGATCTGGAGATATACTTACCTGCTGATACTGACTCAACTCCTTCAATATAGTAAGTAAAATAATTGTACGGCCTTATAAGGCTCGGTATATATAACTGCTCTGCCATAGTAGGCTCGCTTATAGGCGCTCGGCCATACTAGGCTATGTATCTCGACCATGCTGGGCTCGCTCATAGGCGCTCGGCCACAGTAGGCTCGGTATATAACTTTCCATCTGATCAGAGGTTGCCCAATAGGGGCCTGCCCATCGATTATAGCTCGATGGTAATGAAAATACTGTAATACTGTATATATAGGCTTGCTGCTCTCTTGACTGGAAGAAGACAATACTAAAATTGAATATAGAGTCTCGATAAGGAATAATATTGTAACTTATGAGACTAGAATAGTGTGAATAAATTCATGAATATGAACTTCTCTTTTTGTCTCATTACTAACACATGTAGCTACGAGATCATGCCAAAATGAAGGAAGGCTTAGCCTTAACATACCTTATCACAATCTTTTCAATCACCAAGTTGAACTCACCTCTTCGCACCTTAATCTACAAGAATGATAATAATACTATCGTTAAGTTACGAAAGGTACAACTATCGCACAACGAACGACAAACCTATTTTGTATTAAAACGGGCAGCATCTCCCCTATAATATGCCCTTCCTCCAACTTCAAGATAACACCAACAATACAAGGACAGAACAATAACAACATATATACATCATTTTCCAGCCCTATATACACCATCAAATACTACAAAACAGCCCAACACACCCCAATCTCTTCGTACACAAAACGACCACCGTAGTAGTGTCAAACGACCCGAAAATGTTATGACGAACGACCAGCCAACCACCCTACATTTATATGGTGTTTATAAACCCCCTTCCTCCTCTAAAACTCCACAAAATAGTAATAAAACACGCAGCCCAACAGCAACACAAAACAGTCCACAAAACAGTCCGCTACAAGTGAATAACTCGAACTCACGGCTTCCGATCACCATCCCGTGAGTTCTTACAAGTATAGAACGACTTACCATGAATTTACAGAAGAAAAAATGGATGAAAGAGAGCAGTAAACTCACCTTATTTGTTGGATAACTCAGCTCCTATCTTGGTTCTTCAAACTCTAAGTTTTACCTCCAATTGGAACTTGAAAGGGAGAGAAAATCAATTAGGGTTTGTGGGAAATTTTGGGAGGATTCTTTGCAGAGCTTATGTCTGGTTATTATGCTCTATTTTAAGTCTAATATATGAAGAAAATAGGCCCTTAAAAGGCCTCTTTGGACGACCCTAAATGGCCCATTTTTGGGCTTTCATTTAAGCAAGTAGGTGACACACCTACTTGTCACCTAGCAGCTTGCGCAGTATCGCAAAAATGCACATATCTCTCTACTCCGATGTCGTATTGACAAATGGTTTAATGCGTTGGAAAATAGACTCATAGATCTTTAATTTGATGTGTGGAACACACCATAACTCTAAGTATATTGGGAGAAAATTGCAGTTACATTTGACCCAAAGTTTCAGTAAAACTTATGAATGTAACTTGTGATGACTTTCATCGACTTTTGTTCCACAACTCGCTTGACTTAAAAACATAACACACGGATGTAATACGACTAATATAAATCATAACATAATCTCTTTATCATGTTAATCACCCTAGTCTCACCCCAAAGGTACATGTTATAACATTCCCAACTTGTCGACTTTCGATGAAACATTGTTTTATTTAATTGCTTTAGCTTCTGAACTGTCCAACCCTCTTTGTACTTGTTGTTCATGATCTTCAATATTTGTAACCTCAGAGGTAACATGATTAACTTACTTTATATACTTTTAAATATTATCTCATTTTTTTGTCCTACATTAGTTTGCTTACGACGCATTTTTACATACGAAAATATAGGGTGTAACATCACTCCCCCTTGGGAACATTCGTCCTCGAATGTTTACTCTTGGAGACTTTGGAAACTTTTTCCAGAGTATCCTTCGTACACTAGGTTAAAACCAACCTGCACGTAGCCAGAAACATACTATGCATGCCACACATGGCCAATCTTTATAAATAGCAGCAATTTGCCTCACCGACCGTAAATCATAAATATTGAAAGTGAAAAATAAAAGCTTACCTGATGACCTGCTAGCCTACATAGAGCTATGTTGTAGCGTCCCATCTCGAACCATATCTTCATTTTGAAATAGGTGGGGGTATTTAGACTTCATTTCTTCCTCCGATTCCCACGTCATCTCTTCTACATTCTTGCTCCTCCATAAAACCTTTACGGAAGCTACCTCCTTATTTCGTAGATTGCGGATTTGTCGGTCTAGGATGGCAACTGGAATTTCCTCGTATGACAAGTCCTCTGTAATCTGTACATCATCCGTGGGCACCACTCGGGTAGGATCGCCAATGCACTTCCGTAGCATAGATACGTGAAAAACCGGATGGACAGACTCCAATTCTGAGGGCAACTCTAACTCATAAGCTAGTTGGCCCACTCTCCGAATGATCCTATAAGGCCCAATATACCGTGGGCTAAGCTTTCCTTTCTTGCCAAACCTCATCACGCCCTTCATAGGTGATACCTTTAAGAATACCCAGTCATTAATCCTGAACTCTAAGTCTCGTCGCCGCACGTCAAAATATGACTTCTGACGACTCTGAGCTGTCAACAGTCGCTCCCGGATAACCTTTACTTTCTCTACGGCCTGCTGAACCAGGTCTGGCCCATGTAACCCAGATTCTCCAACATCAAACCACCCTATAGGAGATCTGCACTTACGCCCATACAAAGCCTCGTACGGAGCCATCTGGATACTGGAGTGGTAACTGTTATTATATGCAAACTCGATAAGAGGTAGATGTTCATCCCAACTTCTTTTAAAATCCAACACACATACTCGTAACATATCCTCGAGCATCTGAATTGTGCGCTCGGCTTGTCCATCAGTCAGTGGATGAAAAGCTGTGCTGAGATTCACCTGAGTCCCTAGACCTCTCTGAAATGACCTCCAAAAATGTGCTGTAAACTGAGCCCCACGGTCAGATATAATAGAAACTGGTACTCCGTGTAGCCGCACTATCTCCTTAATATATAACTTTGCATAATCTTCTGCTGTATATGTAGATCTGACCGGTAGGAAGTGAGCTGATTTCGTGAGCCTATCGACTATCACCCATATGGAATCGAACTTACGATTAGAACGAGGTAAACCCATGATAAAGTCCATGTTTATCGCCTCCCATTTCCATGTCGGGATCTCTATAGTCTGCATTAGCCCTCCGGGCTTCTGGTGTTCTACCTTCACTTGCTGGCAACTAGTACATTGGGCGACAAACTCAGCAATGTTCTTCTTCATATCATTCCACCAGTACATATCCTTAATGTCATGATACATCTTCGTCGATCCAGGGTGGATGGAATACCATGAATAATGTGCCTCTGACATAATCCTGTCTCGTAGCCCTGCTACATCTGGAACACACAAACGACCCTTGTATCTGAGAACCCCATCTCCCTTGAGCTCTAACAATGGCTTCTTCTGCTGCGGAACTCGCTCTCTCAACTCGACCAACTCTGGGTCCTCGTACTGCCTTTCCTTGACTTCAGCTATGAGGGATGATTTTGCAGTGTTTTGGATTACAACTCCACCATCCTCAGAATCTACTAACCGAACCCCCAACGAAGCCAATTGATGAATATCTCTAGCTAATTGTCTTTTCTCGGGCTCTACATGTGCTAAGCTACCCATAGATTGGCGACTTAAGGCATCTGCTACAACATTAGCTTTCCCTGGATGGTAGAGAATGTTAACATCGTAATCTTTCAATAACTCAAGCCATCGCCTCTGTCGCAAATTCAACTCTTTCTGCTTGAAAATATATTGTAGGCTTTTATGATCAGTAAATATATCAACATGAACACCATATAAATAATGCCGCCATATCTTAAGTGCATGGACAACCGCAGCTAACTCGAGGTCGTGGGTCGGATAATTCCTCTCGTGCTTCCTCAACTGCCTTGAAGCATATGCAATTACCTTCCCATGTTGCATCAGGACACATCCTAACCCGACACCTGATGCATCACAATACACGGCATAACCCTCTAGACCCTCTGGAAGTGTTAGAACTGGAGCTGAGGTCAACTTGTTCTTAAGCTCTTGGAAACTCCGCTCACAAGCCTCTGTCCATTGAAACTTAGTTTCTTTCTGTGTCAACTTCGTCAATGGTGCCGAAAGGGAAGAAAAACCCTCTACGAACCTCCGATAGTATCCTGCTAAGCCTAGAAAGCTACGAACCTCTGTCGGAGTGGTAGGTCTAGGCCAAGATTTCACGGCCTCAATCTTCTGAGTGTCCACCTTTATCCCTTCATCTGATACAATATGCCCCAAGAATGCTACAGACTTCAACCAGAACTCACATTTAGAAAACTTAGCATACAACTTACGATCACGGAGGGTTTGGAGTACCGCTCGCAGGTGGTCCGCATGCTCATCCTCTGAACGGGAATAAACCAGAATATCATCAATAAATACTATCACGAACAGATCTAAAAATGGCCGGAATAGGCTATTCATCAAGTCCATAAATACAGCGGGTGCATTAGTCAACCCGAAGGACATGACAAGGAACTCGAAGTGGCCATATCGGGTCCTGAAGGCTGTCTTCGGAATATCTTTTTCCCGAACTCTGACCTGGTGGTACCCCGACCTCAAATCAATCTTGGAAAAGCATCTAGCTCCCTGCAACTGATCAAACAAGTCATCGATCCTTGGAAGTGGATACTTATTCTTAATAGTTACCTTGTTCAACTGCCTATAATCGATACACATCCTCAGCGAGCCGTCTTTCTTCCGCACAAATAGTACCGGTGCACCCCAAGGTGAGGTACTGGGCCTAATGTAACCTTTCTCCAGCAAATCTTTTAACTGCTCCTTCAACTCCTTCAATTCGGCAGGTGCCATTCTATACGGAGGGACGGATATTGGTTGAGTTCCTGGAAGCAAATCGATGCTAAAATCAATCTCTCGCTCTTGAGGAATACCTGGAAGCTCATCTGGAAACACATCTGCATACTCTTTGACTATGGGAATAGACTGAAGTGTAGGTATCTCAGCATCTGCATCTCTAACTCGCACAATATGATAAATGCACCCTTTTGCGATCATTTTCCTCGCCTTCAGATAGGAAATAAACCTACCTCTGGGTGTTGGTGTATTACCTACCCATTCAAGGACTGGCTCACCCGGAAAATGAAATTTGGCTACCTTTGCTCGGCAATCAACTGTGGCATAGCAAGCTGCCAACCAGTCCATGCCCATGATAGCATCAAAGTCCATCATCTCTAGCTCAACTAGGTCAGCTGAGGTCTGACGACTACAAATTGTCACCGTACAACCTCGGTAAACCCGTCTAGCAATAATCGATTCTCCGACCGGTGTAGATACCGCAAAAGGATCACTTAGTATTTCAGGCACTATACCAAACTTTCTCGTGACAAATGGGGTAATATACGATAAAGTAGATCCTGGGTCTATCAAAGCATAAGCATCGTGAGAGAAAATGGTTAATATACCCGTCACAACGTCTGGTGAAGACTCCTGGTCCTGTCGACCCGCTAAAGCATAGATACGGTTCTGATTACCACTTGAACTGGAACCTCTACCTCTGCCTCGACCTCTACCAGCCGAAGACTGAGACTCACGCCTTGAAGGATGCACGGACATAGACGATCCTGTTGCTGAACTCGCTGGTTGTGCCATTCCCCCAGAATCTCTATTTGGGCAATCTCGCATCATATGCCCCGGACGCCCACATGTATAACAAGCATCAGAACCTGCTCGGCATTGACCCAAGTGTCCTCTACCACAGATGTCACACCGCAGAGGAAATGACCATGTCTGCGCAGAACCTCATTGTCGCTGCAAACCCGACGCCCGTGAGCTCTCACCTGGTCCTGACTGAGTATAGCGGTCATACCCGTAACCCTGTAACTGAGGTGGCGGAGGCCTAGGTGGCCGTCCGAAGTACTGGGTCCTATAACTACCCTGAGATTGCTCCTGAGACCTGGGAAATCTCATCCTCTTACGTTGCCCTTGCTCAGCCCTCTCTGTACCCTGCTGCCGACGCCTACCCCTTTCTATATTCTGGGCGAATGCCTGAATCCGGGAGATATCCATACTATCCTGCAATGCAGCGGTGGCACATGCCTCGGTTAACTCTGGGGCTAACCCTGCTATAAACCTGTGAATCCTGTCCCGCATAGTAGAAACTATGGATGGTGCATATCTGGCCAATGAGTCAAAACGGAGACTATACTCTCGAACACTCATATTACCCTGCTTGAGGGCTAGAAACTGATCGACTCAAGCCTGTCGGATCTCCCGCGGTAAGTACTGGTCAAGGAAAGCATCTGAAAAATTCTCCCAAATAGCTGGAGGTGTATCACGTCCCCTGGACCTCTCCCATCCCTCATACCAAAGGATGGCTATATCTCGGAGTCGAAAAGCTGCTAGCTCAACTGCCTCTTTCTCCGTGGCATGCATAACACGAAAGATCCTGTGAAGCTGATCTATGAAATCCTGCGGGTCCTCCCTCTGATCTGTCCCCGTGAACTCTGGGGGACTCAAAGCAATAAACTCTCGGACCCTTGAACTCCCAGACCCCTCAGAAGTTCCTGCACTAGCTGATGCCCTAGCATGTTGCTGGGTAGCTACCAACTGTGTCAACAAATGCACCGCACTCCTTAAGTCCTGATCTGATGGAAGTGGAGGGGGAACTGGATGTGCGGTTTCCCTAGGAATCTCTGTAGTTGGTGGAGGAGCCGGTAATGGCTGAGTAGGGGTCTCCCCTTGAGCCTCAGACTGGGCCCCATCTACTGGGGGTACCCTGTTGGTCCCCTCACCTACTACTGTATCTCTCCTCTGGCTAGCCGTAGTCTTCCTAGTCACCGTCATCTGTGCATGCAAACACCAACACATAAGTTTAATTCAAATTTCCTATAACTCAGTTCTATAGCATGATTTAGATTTCAAAGAAGTGTAACCAACTCCTAAATGCCCTGTAGTTCCTTGCTTATATAATGTGGTGCACAACACATCTATAAACAAGACCCTACTAGACACGTCTTGTAGACTCCCTAGGACAGAACTGCTCTGATACCAAGTTTGTCACGCCCCGAACCTAGGAGCGAGACAAGCACCCCGTGCCTCACCTAACCTGGCGTACCAAATTGCGACTAAGGGACTCTGAACACATAATGTCATACTTTGGCCATGGGGCCACCTTGCAAGACAATTTGCGAAGCAAAATATAAAACTGAATGGAAACTAGCACTAACTAAATATCAATATAAAGCTAGGCCGACAAGGCCGTCATAGCTACTACAGCTGACAAACCACCAATTTATACAAACCCAACATACTGCACTAACCAACAGGATATGCCTACAAGCCTCTACTGATAGATGTACTGTGATCGGAACAGGGCCCCGACCTACCCATAACATATATACAGATATACATAAGATGTACACAAAACTCTAGTCCTGGCAACTCCGAAAGACGTGGAGCTTACCGATCAGGCGGAACTCGGAAAACACCTACTGAGGAGGTCTACCCGTCTGTCTGTCTGAACCTGCACGCATGAAATGCAGCGCCCCCAAAAAAGGGACGTCAGTACGAAATAATGTACCGAGTATGTAAGGCAATAAAATAACTGAAATCTGAAACTGAACTGATAATATGATAACTGAAATTAACTGGGAGTCAAAGATGATCTGGAGATATACTTACCTGCTGATACTGACTCAACTCCTTCAATATAGTAAGTAAAATAATTGTACGGCCTTATAAGGCTCGGTATATATAACTGCTCTGCCATAGTAGGCTCGCTTATAGGCGCTCGGCCATACTAGGCTATGTATCTCGACCATGCTGGGCTCGCTCATAGGCGCTCGGCCACAGTAGGCTTGGTATATAACTTTCCATCTGATCAGAGGTTGCCCAATAGGGGCCTGCCCATCGATTATAGCTCGATGGTAATGAAAATACTGTAATACTGTATATATAGGCTTGCTGCTCTCTTGACTGGAAGAAGACAATACTAAAATTGAATATAGAGTCTCGATAAGGAATAATATTGTAACTTATGAGACTAGAATAGTGTGAATAAATTCATGAATATGAACTTCTCTTTTTGTCTCATTACTAACACATGTAGCTACGAGATCATGCCAAAATGAAGGAAGGCTTAGCCTTAACATACCTTATCACAATCTTTTCAATCACCAAGTTGAACTCACCTCTTCGCACCTTAATCTACAAGAATGATAATAATACTATCGTTAAGTTACGAAAGGTACAACTATCGCACAACGAACGACAAACCTATTTTGTATTAAAACGGGCAGCATCTCCCCTATAATATGCCCTTCCTCCAACTTCAAGATAACACCAACAATACAAGGACAGAACAATAACAACATATATACATCATTTTCCAGCCCTATATACACCATCAAATACTACAAAACAGCCCAACACACCCCAATCTCTTCGTACACAAAACGACCACCGTAGTAGTGTCAAACGACCCGAAAATGTTATGACGAACGACCAGCCAACCACCCTACATTTATATGGTGTTTATAAACCCCCTTCCTCCTCCAAAACTCCACAAAATAGTAATAAAACACGCAGCCCAACAGCAACACAAAACAGTCCACAAAACAGTCCGCTACAAGTGAATAACTCGAACTCACGGCTTCCGATCACCATCCCGTGAGTTCTTACAAGTATAGAACGACTTACCATGAATTTACAGAAGAAAAAATGGATGAAAGAGAGCAGTAAACTCACCTTATTTGTTGGATAACTCAGCTCCTATCTTGGTTCTTCAAACTCTAAGTTTTACCTCCAATTGGAACTTGAAAGGGAGAGAAAATCAATTAGGGTTTGTGGGAAATTTTTGGGAGGATTCTTTGCAGAGCTTATGTCTGGTTATTATGCTCTATTTTAAGTCTAATATATGAAGAAAATAGGCCCTTAAAAGGCCTCTTTGGACGACCCTAAATGGCCCATTTTTGGGCTTTCATTTAAGCAAGTAGGTGACACACCTACTTGTCACCTAGCAGCTTGCGCAGTATCGCAAAAATGCACATATCTCTCTACTCCGATGTCGTATTGACAAATGGTTTAATGCGTTGGAAAATAGACTCATAGATCTTTAATTTGATGTGTGGAACACACCATAACTCTAAGTATATTGGGAGAAAATTGCAGTTACATTTGACCCAAAGTTTCAGTAAAACTTATGAATGTAACTTGTGATGACTTTCATCGACTTTTGTTCCACAACTCGCTTGACTTAAAAACATAACACACGGATGTAATACGACTAATATAAATCATAACATAATCTCTTTATCATGTTAATCACCCTAGTCTCACCCCAAAGGTACATGTTATAACATTCCCAACTTGTCGACTTTCGATGAAACATTGTTTTATTTAATTGCTTTAGCTTCTGAACTGTCCAACCCTCTTTGTACTTGTTGTTCATGATCTTCAATATTTGTAACCTCAGAGGTAACATGATTAACTTACTTTATATACTTTTAAATATTATCTCATTTTTTTGTCCTACATTAGTTTGCTTACGACGCATTTTTACATACGAAAATATAGGGTGTAACAGAGAAGCAGAGGTAGCATCCTTAAATTTCATGTTCCAATTCTACCTGCCAATAGAAAAATTACCATCTCCAGGAAATGATTGCCCATGTTCCAACCTTTCATCCTTGAAACCTAAGTGGCATGAACCACCATCATCAACACAATATTGCCTTGAAAGTTCTATAACAGCTCTGGCAGCTAGGCTTACCTGTTCTGCAAACTCAGCCGCTACTTGAGTAGCAGAGGTAGCATCCTTAAATTTCAAGTTCCAATTCTGCTTGCCAATAGAAAAATTACCATTACCATCTTTAGGAAATGCTTGCCCATTTTCTAACCTTTCATCCTTGAAACCTAAGTGGCATGAACCACCATCATCAACACAATATTGCCTTGAAAGTTCTCCAATAGCTATGGAAGTTAGGCTTGCATGTTCTGCAAACTCTGCCGCTGCTTGAGCAGTAGAGGTAGCATCCTTAAATTTCATGTTCCAATTCTGCTTGCCAACAGAAAAATTACCATTACCATCTCCAGGAAATGATTGCCCATGTTCCACCTTTCATCCTTGAAACCTAAGTGGCATGAACTACTATCATCAACACAATATTGCCTTGAAAGTTCTACAATAGTTATGGCAACTAGGCTTGCATGCTCTGCAAACTCTACCGATGCTTGAGCAGAAGAGGTACAATCCTTAAATTTCATGTTCCAATTCTTCTTGCCAACAGAAAAATTACCATTACAATCTCCAGGAAATGATTGCACATGTTCCAACCATTCATCCTTGAAACCTAAGTGGCATGAACCACCATCATCAATACAATATTGCCTTGAAAGTTCTACAACAGCTCTGGCAGCTAGGCTTACCTGTTCTGCAAACTCAGCCGCTACTTGAGCAGCAGAGGTAGCATCCTTAAATTTCAAGTTCCAATTCTACTTGCCAATAGAAAAATTACTATTACCATCTCCAGGAAATTCTTGCCCATTTTCTAACCTTTAAATTTCATGTTCCAATACTGCCTGCCAATAGAAAAATTACCATTACCATCTCTAGGAAATGATTGCCCATGTTCCAACCTTTCATCCTTGAAACCTAAGTGGCATGAACCACCATCATCAACACAATATTGCCTTTAAAGTTCTACAATAGCTCTGGCAGCTAGGCTTGCATGTTCTGCAAACTCAGCCACTGCATGAGCAGTAGAGGTAGCATCCTTAAATTTCATGTTCCAATTCTTCCTGCCAATAGAAAAATTACCATCTCTAGGAAATGATTGCCCATGTTCGAACCTTTCATCCTTGAAACCTAAGTGGAACCACCATCATCAACACAATATTGCCTTGAAGGTTCTCCAATAGCTCTGGTAGCTAGGCTTGCATGTTCTCCAAACTCAGCCGCTGCTTGAGCAGCAGAGGTAGCATCCTTAAATTTCATGTTCCAATTCTTCCTGCCAATAGAAAAATTACCATCTCCAGGAAATGCTTGCCCATTTTCCAACGTTTCATCCTTGAAACCTAAGTGGCATGAACCACCATCATCAACACAATATTGCCTTGAAAGTTCTACAACAGCTCTGGCAGCTAGGCTTGCATGTTCTGCAAACTCAGCCGTTGCTTGAGCAGCAGAGGTAGCATCCTTAATTTTCAAGTTCTAATTCTGCTTGCAATTAGAAAAATTACCATTACCATCTCCAGGAAATGCTTGCCCATTTTCTAACCTTTCATCCTTGAAACCTAAGTGGCATGAACCACCATCATCAACACAATATTGCCTTGAAAGTTCTCCAACAGCTCTGGCAGCTAGGCTTGCATGTTCTCCAAACTCAGCCGCTGCTTGAGTAGTAGAGGTAGCATCCTTAAATTTCATGTTCCAATATAGCCTGCCAATAGAAAAATTACCATTACCATCTCCAGGAAATGATTGCCCATGTTCCAACCTTTCATCCTTGAAACCTAAGTGGCATGAACCACCATCATCAACACAATATTGCCTTTAAAGTTCTACAACAGCTCTAGCAGCTAGGCTTGCATGTTCTGCAAACTCAGCCACTGCTTGAGCAGCAGAGGTAGCATCCTTATATTTCATGTTCCAATTCTTCCTGCCAATAGAAAAATTACCATCTCCAGGAAATGATTGCCCATGTTCCAACCTTTCATCCTTGAAACCTAAGTGGCATGAACCACCATCATCAACACAATATTGCCTTGAAAGTTCTACAATAGCTCTGGCAGCTAGGCTTGCATGTTCTCCAAACTCAGCCGCTGCTTGAGCAGCAGAGGTAGCATCCTTAAATTTCATGTTCCAATATTACCTGCCAATAGAAAAATTACCATTACCATCTCTAGGAAATGATTGCCCATGTTCCAACCTTTCATCCTTGAAACCTAAGTGGCATGAACCACCATCATCAACACAATATTGCCTTTAAAGTTCTACAACAGCTCTAGCAGCTAGGCTTGCATGTTCTGCAAACTCAGCCACTGCTTGAGCAGCAGAGGTAGCATCCTTATATTTCATGTTCCAATTCTTCCTGCCAATAGAAAAATTACCATCTCCAGGAAATGATTGCCCATGTTCCAACCTTTCATCCTTGAAACCTAAGTGGCATGAACCACCATCATCAACACAATATTGCCTTGAAAGTTCTACAATAGCTCTGGCAGCTAGGCTTGCATGTTCTCCAAACTCAGCCGCTGCTTGAGCAGCAGAGGTAGCATTCTTAAATTTCATGTTCCAATACTGCCTGCCAATAGAAAAATTACCATTACCATCTCTAGGAAATGATTGCCCATGTTCCAACCTTTCATCCTTGAAACCTAAGTGGCATGAACCACCATCATCAACACAATATTGCCTTTAAAGTTCTACAATAGCTCTGGCAGCTAGGCTTGCATGTTCTGCAAACTCAGCCACTGCATGAGCAGTAGAGGTAGCATCCTTAAATTTCATGTTCAAATTCTTCCTGCCAATAGAAAAATTACCATCTCTAGGAAATGATTGCCCATGTTCGAACCTTTCATCCTTGAAACCTAAGTGGAACCACCATCATCAACACAATATTGCCTTGAAGGTTCTCCAATAGCTCTGGTAGCTAGGCTTGCATGTTCTCCAAACTCAGCCGCTGCTTGAGCAGCAGAGGTAGCATCCTTAAATTTCATGTTCCAATTCTTCCTGCCAATAGAAAAATTACCATCTCCAGGAAATGCTTGCCCATTTTCCAACGTTTCATCCTTGAAACCTAAGTGGCATGAACCACCATCATCAACACAATATTGCCTTGAAAGTTCTACAACAGCTCTGGCAGCTAGGCTTGCATGTTCTGCAAACTCAGCCGTTGCTTGAGCAGCAGAGGTAGCATCCTTAATTTTCAAGTTCCAATTCTGCTTGCAATTAGAAAAATTACCATTACCATCTCCAGGAAATGCTTGCCCATTTTCTAACCTTTCATCCTTGAAACCTAAGTGGCATGAACCACCATCATCAACACAATATTGCCTTGAAAGTTCTCCAACAGCTCTGGCAGCTAGGCTTGCATGTTCTCCAAACTCAGCCGCTGCTTGAGTAGTAGAGGTAGCATCCTTAAATTTCATGTTCCAATACAGCCTGCCAATAGAAAAATTACCATTACCATCTCCAGGAAATGATTGCCCATGTTCCAACCTTTCATCCTTGAAACCTAAGTGGCATGAACCACCATCATCAACACAATATTGCCTTTAAAGTTCTACAACAGCTCTAGCAGCTAGGCTTGCATGTTCTGCAAACTCAGCCACTGCTTGAGCAGCAGAGGTAGCATCCTTATATTTCATGTTCCAATTTCTTCCTGCCAATAGAAAAATTACCATCTCCAGGAAATGATTGCCCATGTTCCAACCTTTCATCCTTGAAACCTAAGTGGCATGAACCACCATCATCAACACAATATTGCCTTGAAAGTTCTACAATAGCTCTGGCAGCTAGGCTTGCATGTTCTCCAAACTCAG